>NC_056747.1:578299233-578396733 GCF_019279795.1 Protopterus annectens | reverse complement strand
ACCTGATTACATATAAATAAGGAATGTTTTTGATACTTTTCATTATACTCAGCTAGGATCAGCTTGTTTGTGTGTTTCAGTTAAGCAATAACCCACATATGGGTGTGGGTAATACTAGATTTACTCACGTTTGGTGTGGTTTGGTTATGAGGGCGAAGCCCGAGTGGCCAAAGACAACTGTGGGTAAATCTAGCATTACCCACACCCAGACGTGGGTTATTGCTATTATACAATGACATTATTTAAGAAAAAAAAAACTTACTTTTCTTAAATAATGCCTTTGTATAATACCTGTGTGGTGCCCGTCCGCTGTTTTCCACTATCCTGGGGCTTTTTCTGACGTACTGCGCATGTGTATGCTTACGCAGTACATCACAGCTGTGTTGAGGAATCAACGGAGAAAGGAAGACATCCGTTGCCTTTTTAAAGCTGTCTCGCTATGTTAAATGAGTTTAACATAGCGAGATATCTTTACAAAAAGCAATGGAGAAAGGAAGATCTCCGTTCCCTTTTTTAAAGCTATCTTGCTATGTTAAATGAGTTTAACATAGCACAATATCTTTAAAAAAAGCATTGGAGAAACAATGATCTCCGTTGCTTTTTTTTTTAAGATATCTCGCTATGTTAAACATATAACATAGCGAGATTACAGCAACAGAGATCTTCCGTTCTCTGTTGCTACCTAACAGAAACAAAAAAACATCAAGACTTATACTAATGGAAAAAATCCGGGTGACCGGAGCTTTTACATTTGTATAAGTCGTATTTACAATGGGCACGCTGGTTGGACTGGCTAATCAGCATGTATGTTTTGGAATACTAATTGGCAGTCATTGTATAATAAAGGATATTCCATTTTTAACTCGTGTGGACTACCTACAATTTTTAACTCAACTGTGGACTGCCTACTATTTTTCATTTTATTATTTTGTGGCACGTATTTCACAGTTCAATTTTATTAATGAACTAGTTCAGGAATTGAGAGAAGATGGCAGCAGATGACATGACACCCTGACCTCATATGAAAAATGGGGAAAAGGGGGTTGTCATTGAGGATAGCAGTGTCAAAAGTATACAGAAAAAAAGCCATTGAAGCAGTTGTGTGTTTCATAACACTTTGGTAACATTCCCACCAACAGGGCTAACACATTAAATCAAATCAATTAAAAGCATGTAACATTTCATGAATTAACAATCAACATTAAAAGCTGCAGACTTAAAACTTAGGCAGAAAGGAGGTAGTGCAGATAAAACAGTCCTAGAGATCAATTTATGGAGATGCAATAAGCAGTAATACACCACTCTCATATGCAGTTTACCTTAAATGAAATGGAAATGACAGATGGAGCAAAAACTGCTTCAACTACACTTTTTATAAAATAAAAAAAAAACGCAAAACAGTTAAAATACTTTGAAATTTACTTTGCATATTGTGTAACAGCCTCACATGAATTGAATATCACAGTGCACAGACCACCTGTCCAGGGACCTAAACCACTTCTGCAACATAAACAAAACAGTTTGGAGGGATAGATGCATATCTCAGAGCCACAGGATACCTCTACTTTGGAACAGACTACCCATCCATGTAAAACAAAGCTATTCAAATATAATTTAGACCAATGGATGGGAAATAAGAAATTAACCCCAGGACTGTCCCCAGCCTTCTAACAGACAGACAGAGGCAGTGCTTAAACACCCTACCTTACAGTGGGGTTCCCAAATACACAGAAGGTATGACCCTTACAATTAGTCCTTTACGAATTAAAATTATTTAAATAAAATTATGGCAAGGATAGATAAACACCTATGGTATAACATAGCTACCTGACAAACTGGTAACAGGGCTAGGCCTAAAATGTCCCATTAAGGATGACAGCCTAGTATTCTCCTATGAACATATATTAGTCTTCAACATTCCAGCAGTAGCTGGTGATCTGACCTCAGTGTTTCACTCCAGACACTGGTATGTAACTAATTAATCAGTATGAGGGTAGATAAGAACCCTAGAAATAGTATAAGCCACTATAAACAGCCTTAGAATAGTAATATTATGAAATGCAAGATTGCAAAAGATGAAAAACATGCATGCTGATTGGTCAGCCCAACCAGCGAACCAGCATGCCCATTGTAAATCGAGCATATACCATTGAAAAAAAGTCTGGTCACCTGGACTTTCTTCTATTAATAAAAACACAAATAAAATATCCAATTTTGTCTTTTGTCCTCCCCCATTATTTTTGGCCATGTCCAGTATTTTTGCACTAATAGGTTGATAGATATGAATGTTTCTGATTTTGCCGTATGTCCCTGATTTAGCCTTACAGTTTGCCCTGCTCCTCATAACATTTTTGATTTTTTGATAAAATTCACTGAAGATTACTGGGCCCGGGTCGTGGCTGAAAATGGTTTTCGGATCAGTCCACTTACCCAGCTACCAAACAGAAAATAAATAAATTGCAGGTGATAATGTCAGGCTCAGGCATCAGACATCAGAGTTAATTTTTTTTTGGAGAAAAGAACTTGTGAGGTATGTGCAAGAGTATGTTATTTACTACAGAGACAAGATGCACCAGACTAAATGCAAGGGTTCCATTACCTACGTGCATTTTAAATCAAAGTGATACCATAATTTCTTTGCCTCAAACGGTTATCTCCCTGGTAAAATCTACATTTTGAAATAAGGGATTAAGGGAATAGACTGTCCACAATGTCAGTGAATATGTATTTTTAAAAAAAAGTGCATGTTAAAAAAAACACACACACATTCAGCATTCCTGACTAAAGCTAACCTACCCTTGAGGTGTATCTCCCATAATAAGAGGTGATTTGAGAAAGAAGTCAAAGTAGTGCTCTTGCTCTTGGATATGCAGCCTTAATCGATGCAAGCTGAGAAAGAGATGAGCTGTCACAATGTATGCTCTGCCTGACGTGGTCTGCTCATAAAATGGATGCTGTCATCGTTCAACAGCTATGTTTACAGATCTACTTCGGCTCAGGTTTTTTTGTTGTTTGACAATCTCTTGTTAAAATAATGCAAAAAAATATATATTTTTTCGCTTTCCTAAGTCCCTTTCTGTCGCTTGTTTCTCTCTCTCTAGTATAGATGACAAACAGGTAGGGTAGTTCATTTATATACTTTATTACATAGAAACACATCAGGATGGACAGCAGCATTACAAAATGTAAACTAACTGATTGACAGACTACACAGACATACATGCTTACATCTCAACAGCTTATTACAAAATGGCAGTCAGGCTTGCACGTGTTCAGTATTTATATACTTGTGCAAGCCCCTAGATATCTTCTTAAAGGCATACATACATATTGAGCTACACTTTCCTCGCTCACTCCAGTTGTCACAATTAAAATAATGAAAACCAGAGACTTACAACAAATGAGAGAGACGGGACAGAGACAAATACAAGGATAATCAGGTACATTATACAAAACCAGAAAAAACGTACCAGATTATCCGTAGATTTTCTCTCTTCCTTCTCTCATGTTCATTTGAAATCTCTGGATTTCAATGTTTTAATTAAAAACAAAACAAAACAAAAAAAAATGGAGATCTTCCTTTCTCCATTGCTTCCTTTACACAGCGTAAGTGTGGGAACTAAAATCCCATATGCATGTGCAGTACATCAAGAAAGCCCCAGGATACCTGCGAAAAATGTGGAAAATGTGAAAGAGCAGCAAACCACCCTTATACAAGGACATTATTTAGGAAAAGTAAGTAACTTTATTCTTAAATGATGTCATTGTATAATAGCAATAACCCACGGCTGGGTGTGGGTAATGCTGGATTTACCCCACACCCAACAGCAGGTTATTGCTATCCTACATCACAGCTACTACATTAGAGGTCCAGTATCAGTCACTAGATTTACTGGTGTAAAACAAGAGCTGCACAATGGCACATGGAGTGTTAGCAACCTTCAGAAAAACTGCAACTTCTAACAGCAATTTTTTTTAAACAAAAAAGACACCAGAGTAACAGCTGATGGATTTTATTTTTGAAATTTTACTACACTGGTAACAGACATTTGGAGTTTAACACTTTACAACAATTTTTTGATAATAATGTTGGGAACAGCTTAGAAGGTGCAGACAATGTGGGGCAACTAATATGAAAAGTTAAACAAAGGAGAAAAAGCATAAAATATTTGAGAAACATGCAAAGCTATAAGTTTGCTCAGTGTGAAAAGATGACATAACACACATTAACAAACTAACAATTTTTGTCACTTCTATTTCCTCTGTGCATCTATTTTAAGGGCAGGACGAATGGTTGCTTGCTAGGGTAATCCTTCAGTGCAGTGTATATTCCAGATGTTTCTAAGTTTTAGTTAAGGGACTTACCTGTCCCCTGGGAGGCTGAAGACTATGGTTACCAGCAGGGTTCATATTATAGCAATGCGTAATATTTGCAGTCAGTCGATAAAAAGCTGCCTAAAAAGAATGTCATTAAAGGAAAACTCCAACCTCTAATGTTGTTATCCTTTGCATCAAGTTATTTTTTCTACCTATAATATCACCTACATTTTCTCTGATGCTCATAAAGCCTTCAGCATTTTTTTGTTTTGTTGCTACAGATGATGAAGATCCAAGTATTTTGCTCATAGTAAAATCTCACTTTTTTTTTCAGAAAGGAATTTGTCTCAGCCTACATGACCTAGGACAGACAGTAAAAAGTCTGCAGTTTTTAGAGTTCGCTGCCACCCACAATTTTCTATTGTGAGACAAAGGGCTCTACAGCTGAAGTAAAACATTAGAGAAATCTTTATATGAAGAAAAAAATGAAAGAAAATGCAATACTCTATAAACAAATGCGTAATGCTCTTAATTCTGGTAAATGAAATGTTTTTTACTTATTTGGCTACAAAATTAAGCATAGTAACAAACCTGCAGGCACTTGTAATTGCATTTACTAGCTTTTTGAAATGACACAGAGCAAAACTGTCTATTTTCATACCCTGTGTGTGTTTTGGAAGCAAGGCTGGAATTTTAATGATGAAAACTGCAAGAAAGACTCGGCAAAGCTACAATCTTCACTGTAGAATACCTTGAACCTCCTGTAATAGAGGCCCATGGGATATATGCAAATGACCCTTAAGGAAATAACAGCTACTTCTTGCAGTTTTTACTGAATGGTTTGCCTTTTTACCCTTTGCTTGAATGTTAACTATAACTGACAGACACAATTCCATAATAATATTTAAATAAAGTAAAAATACAGCTTCTGGTTTGAGGCACGTGACAATGGAAGATAGACACAATTGGCTGTTAACAATTAATGTAAAAATACAGCTTCTGGTTACAGGCACACGACAATGGAGGAAAAAAGTTCAGTTTGCAGTAACTCAGTCTAAAAGTTGCACATCATCAATTTACAAATGGATGCACCATTCAGTTCTATGATTTATTAGTAAAACTACTGACAACAATGACGTAGGCAATTGATATGTCCACATGCGAACTATAGATCAAAACTGAGGTTTCATATCTTAACTGACAGGCAGTTTGCATTAACAGTAAACTGAAGTTGCTACTCAGAGCGGAGAACATGGACTAATTTGTCATTCTCTCTGATTCTGATTTAGTTGAGACATCGGTATGCTATAATACAGTAAATAAAGTGTTAACAGAACAGTGCAAGTGGAATAATATAATGAAAGAAGATATTTGTGTCTAAGCAAAACAAAAAAAATCTTATGACAAATTTCAGATTTAGCACAAATCCTTCAGAAAAGTGCTGTTTTACCAAGATAAAGATAAAATTGCTTGAATTATATACAGAAAATAGTTTGTATACCGTACATTTCTACATCTGCAAAATTCAGGTTTATACATGTATAGATTCTCATAGATAGTATGGATATAAATAATTTGTGTGACTTTTAGTTTGTAACAGCTGTCAGCTATATATGACTATACCTCTCAACCGTACCGAATTCCTCGGTATTTACCAGTTTTGAGGTCAAAATAATAAGGTGCTACGAATTCCCGAGTGGCGCCCTTCAATTCCAATTTTTTTTCCTTTTTTAATTTTTATTTATCAGTTTAAACAATGGCTGATGTCATCACACATCGCAGCAACATCATCAA
Organism: Protopterus annectens; assembly: GCF_019279795.1. Taxonomy (NCBI): domain Eukaryota; kingdom Metazoa; phylum Chordata; order Ceratodontiformes; family Protopteridae; genus Protopterus; species Protopterus annectens. The sequence goes on along the minus strand of NC_056747.1, from coordinate 578,390,622 downwards.
TGTGCAGGGGCGTGCGTGGGTGACAGCTTAGTGAAGCAGAGGACTACATGTTGTTGGACTCATTCGGAGACTCTCAGAATGTCTCTGTAATTTGGATTGTTTTAGCAGCAGCAAGTGAGCAGACTTAGTGGAGCAGACTCTGGACTGGAACTGTACTGTGTGCGCACTGTGCACAATTTTATTTAAGTTAGTTAACTTCTGAAGAAGGAAGAGTCAAGTCCACCCGTGCTGTCACCACATGATGGAATCCATATCCATTCACTTATCGACCTCCTCCAGACAAGTAAAAAAAAAAAAAAAAAAAAAAACATGCATTATACGTATCACTGTCCTCATTACAATTAATGGTCAATATATATATTTTTTAATGGGACCTGTCTTACAGCTTTTTCTGATGGAAAACTAAAAGCTATTTGCAAATAATATGTCTATGCTGTGGAATGTATGGAAAACTCAATATCTGGAAGCAACGTTGCTGGTTTGGGGTACCAGTGATAAATCTAAATACTTTATTTAGAGCAGTTTGAAGGCTGCTTAGTAGCTACTGAGCAGAAAAGGCTGATATGGCAACTGTGGAAAATGTGTCTAATAATTCTATGGCTTTCATGGTTAGGAGACAGGAAATCCTCTGATGTATAGAGGAAAAATTCTAGTTTTATTTACTGATTTTTTAATTTGTTGGGACAAAATGTACTTAAAAGTTTGTACAGCTGCTAAAGCCCCCCCCCCCTACACACACACACACACACACACACACACACACACACACACACACACACACACACACACACACACAGTGAACTGTTAAGTTGATTTTTAAATTGCCCATTCTTAACCTTTCGTAAACTGTGTGACTTTACCTTTTTCAGGATTTATCAGTTTTTACACTGTAAACCTCTTGAAGGGCAAAAGCTTTATTGTGTGCTCATTCGACTAAACCAGAATATGAAATGCATGTCACAAATTGCAGATGCTTAAAATAATTCTGAAGACCAAGATGCAGCACAGTGAATATGGAAAATGATAAATTACAAAATCAGGGACAAAATTATTCAAAAAAGGAGTCTGTTCCCGGTGAATCCTTATTTTTGTGTCAAATAGCAAAAATTTGGAACGGCACTCCACAACACATACTTAATACTCCCCTTCACCTCAAAATTCAAACTCCTTGAACATCTAGCCAACAGCTGGCTCTGTTCCTGTACCAGCCCTGGATAACTCTATCTCCATAAGGCTCTGTCCTGCTATACATCTTATTTTTACTCTGTTCAAATCAGCTTCTTGTATCTACCAATACTGGTTTGTATATATAACATGGTTTATTTTATACAATGTACAAGAACTTATTGTATATAGGCATACCTGTTTTATTGCTTTTTCTACCACAATTTTTTAGATAATGTTTTTTATCATTGTGTATTTCATTTTATTTCTATTCTGATTATTTATATCTACTTTGATTGTTCATACTGATAGTTTTTTCCTTTCATTTTTGGGGGCTTTTCACCCTGGGCCTCCACTGAAAAGGGGCCACCGGCCCAGTCGGACTAACCTGGCAAAAAATGTAAAAATAAATAAAATAAATAATGGTTTAGCACAAGCCCCAGGACAGACTGCCTTGGGTCCTAGAATAAAGAAAATGAAGACAGCCCCACTGCTGAAAAAGAGTGGAAAAGTGGGGATGCCAGAGAAGAATTAAGCAGAGGATACAGTTGTATTATATAACTGCAAGATGGCTAGATACTCGTAGCTGTCTTCAGTCAGACTGCCTACATTTGCTGGAACATACACAGCAATTATTTGAGTCCTGAAGTTCAAGTGGACACATTGACAGGGCAGTAGTAATTGGTAGTCACTCTAGCATTTCTCTAATTGGTTGATGCCCTTAATAGGGCGTATCTGGTTCCTAAAAAAATATTTGTTTCTGAAACCAGTCGTCCTCCAGCGCAACTCTGTTAAGATGGACTTTGTTATTCATTTACAAGAATATGCTGATAGATTTTTCAAACAGCTACTATAAACTTACGTATATTGAGCATTTATAAACATCTGTCATAATGCAGAGAAAAGCAAAAGCTTTGCATCCTAATGCTGCTACTATTGTGTGAACTGAATAAATGTAATTTATATGCTCCCTACCCCATAGAATACTGCATCAAAGCAAATAGTACAAATTCACATGCCTATGTTTTTGTCTAGTATAACTCAAGTTATTTCACCTGACTTTTTTTAGTTATCATGACTTGTCATGTCCAATGTATCCAGTATTATGGCAATTGAAGATAAACAAAGATTTTAAAATGAACTTTGCATCTCCCCATTTCACCTGTATTACTAGACTGAGCCTTCTCCAGCACTGTGCTTTGTCTCTTCTGTAATGTTTCAGAAGCAATATCCTCAGGGACATACACAGAAATCTGAAAGGCCTTCCCTTGCCTATGTTGGCTGTTTGGAGCAGAGGTTGATGTCTGCATTGAATTAAATCAAAAGTAAGGATACCTGGAGATGTACCAAAAACAAGCTAGTTGTGTTGAATTAAATAAAAAAGGTCTGGGTGAGGCATTCTGACTCCAGTGTATCTGCAAGGCTGAGCACAGCCAAACTCCTATGGCTCCCCTTTCTGTTTTTCATTCACATGCCAAAGCAAGCTGTGTGCTATCAAGCACTCTGCTTTGCCTCTGCTGCCCCTCAAGCACTGAGCATGGGACCTATTAATCGGCCACATCTGCCTCAGTTCCTGGTGTGACACAAAGGCAAGTCAAGCAGCAAAACAAAATGTTCTTCTTTGATGTCAGAGAATCCAAAGGATTTTTTTAGAGCATATAAGGAACTGGAAATGGACAATATGTTTACAATTAGCAAAAGAGGCAACATTTGGGAATCAGAAACATACATGATAGTGGATAACAGTGTATTAAATGATATTTAGAAATTTCTAACTATACAAAACAAGCCTAAACTGTACTTATAACATGCTGAGTTGGAGTGTCAATAAGGAGTTAATTTTATTTTTACAAAAGAAATTTGTATTTTAGTTTTGCACAAAGTTTAATAAAAATTCAAATAATATAAATAAAACACTATGGTTTTGTTTATATTTTGTTTTTGTGTTCTATGTTTTATCGATTCTTCAATTTGCATTTAAAAGTTGGTATCCCGTAATTCAATTGGAGTGGGTGGTGCTACATGATTATGCATGCAAATTTTATGTTAATTAGCATGCAGATTTTTGGTCAATTGTACTGATTTTTGTTGGGCCTTTGTCCATATTTTTGACGATTCCAGGTTGGAAGGTATGCACCTGATTCCTTCAGTATGTAAGTTTTACACCTAAGGAAGACTGTAGGGGAGGGTATGTCTACAGATACAGGATTATAAATGAATAGCCTTAGAAAATGTTGGAATTTGCCTAATTTGTTTTGTTGAGACATTAAAATTGTCTGTGAAAAGATTAGCAGAAGCTTCCTTAACATCATAAATCAAAGTAAGAGCACAGGGTTCTGTGCTGGTACCTCTCCTTCTACTTTTCTGAAGTAAAAGCCAATAAATACCAAAGGGCTCTGGCTGACAAAGTCTGTCGATGACTGCAAGCTAAGAACAGTCATTGAATCCCCAAAACACTTAGCCATCCTGCAGGAAGATTTGTTCCAAACAAATAACTGATGCCAGAATCATGGACTGAAACTAAATGAAAAAAAAATGCATTATAGTATCCTTTGGGATTCTGACAATACAACCCTAACAGTTGACTCAGTTGTTTGGGATTTGGGAAACTATGTAGACAATGACCTAACTTTGACCGACATGGGTCTATTTTGTAATGAAGTCCTCCTATATTGCACAGCTTATAAACAAGGGGATTGAGTCTAGATCTAGGGATATCATTGTCCCTTTTACTCAGCCTTGATTTGGCCAGTCATTGAATATAATACCCCCTTTGGCATGTATCTGTCCAGACACATGCAACAACTGGAAAGCCACTGACAAACCTTATTGAAAGGATACAAGGCCTAAACAACACATTCTACATGGACCAACTTAAAGCTCTCTCACTATAGTTGGTATTCTACAGATTGCTAAGAGGTGACCTGTGCCTGGCATAAAAGGCATCCTCCAACCCACTGCTAAGAGGTGACCTGTGCCTGACATAAAAGGCATCCTCCAACCCATTACTGATGGATTCACTGCACATCAATGATCCAGCTGGCATCATAAATACTTGCTCTAGGGATCTAAACCTTTTCTGCAACATCAACAGAATGGTTTGGAGGGAGAGTTATATCTCACAGAGGATACTGCTGCTCTGGAACAGGTTCCCCATCCATATAAAACAAAGTCCATCTCTGTCCATATTCAAGTGCAACTTAGATCTATGGATCAAAACAAAATATTTACCCCCTATACTACTAATAGACAGAGACAGCTCCTAAATATTTTATTCCATGCAAAAGTCCCTTCAAATTATCTATGGTATGAGCACAGTTCAAACATATAATTATAGACCATCAGATGGATAAAGCCCATCTATAACCAAATGGAATGTTATTTTGAGCACAAAAAGGAAAACTGGGTAGGCTTAAAATGGCCCTCAAGGTAGCAAGTGTACTACCTACCTATGAATGTATAATTCAAGGAACAAATGAAAACAATAAGGTTTCAGAGATTATTTGAGATGCCTAATGAGGGGAAAAACATCCTGTTTCCTCCTTTTGAACATGAACTATGTAAATGAGACTTGAAATCGATTCTGGATAAGAGGCAAGCTGTTAAAAGCAAGATCACACCACAGGATGGTAGACCTCGTAATGGCCTTTTTGCATTACAACAATAAAATATAACATAAATCATTTAGAGTGATCTTGATGCATTAATATAATCTACAGAGTGCCAAGACAGAATAAAAACAATGTGTTTGGAGCTTCAAGATGCAGCTTTCCTTTAACCATGAATGTTTAGACCTCTCTAATGAGATCTTTAGCAGCGGGGAATATCTTTTTAACATTTAAGTGCTAGCACTAATCTTGCAGCAGTAAAAGGGTAGGGTGAGCTACCAAAAATTATCTCTAGTACTTACAGACATGGGCTGCAGCCACATAAGCTGCCTAACACAGATGGGTGCAGTGTATGCAACAGTAGAAAAAGTGATCCAGAGACATGTTTAGCCACAGTGAGAAGACCTTATTATTGGCTAATTGGAATGTCTCTAAACTGCCCATAATTATCAGTGCTGAAAGGTCCTTTTCAGGGATAATTATCATTATCATCTCATGTATTGTATTGGCACAGCCACCCCACCTTATTCACTGTCCCGCACACCTGCAGACTTTTATACACACACAATCACAAACATCGTCCCCAACACAGACATTCACTCATCATGACACCCTTGTCCCCAACATTCAAACACACTCACAGGCACGCACACCTGTTCATCAACACATACACATATACCTACAGTCTTGATCCCCTAACTCTCTCCTTCCTACTCCAGCTACACAGGCAGACACACGATCACACACACATGCACATAGTCATTAGACACCATTCATACCCCTGCAGATATACACACACACACACACACACACACACACACACACACACACACACACACACACACACACACACACACACACACATGAACTCACATTCCCCACCACTGCTTTTCCACTGAATGTCCCTACATTTACCTGCAATACTTTTGCTCCCATTGTCTATAATGGACCATAGCATTTTGGCCATGTTATTTATTACAGCTGGCCATGCTAATTTGTACAAGTGAATTATTTCTGAATCACTCAACAGAGTAAATCCCTTCACACAGGGGTTTATAGGGGGAGAGCACATGGCTAATTAGTATTAACCACTCCACCAGAATACCTCATTAACATATTAACATTTAGCATAGCCATTAGAACCGCCTCCTATGGTCCTTCTAGTATAAAATCCCTGTAGTGGGCGAATCTCTGAATCAAAAAGGGTTACCTTTGGGGACTGGCTGCTCATGTTAGGGATTACTGATAATTGCAACCCTTTCTGAATTACCGTGAATAAGTGTATTGACATATAATTTATCTTTGGGTGAGTCACTTTCTTTCGATTACACTAGGAACGCAGTTAAGGAGTTCAGAGAACCTGGATAAGCTTTTAGCAATGCTGTTAAAAAAACTCTCCACTGAACCCTTATTTAGTGGTCTCTTTTCTCTTTAAGTTCTTATTTGCATTGATTTCTAGTAAAAACAAAACAAAACAATGTATCTACAAGTTATTTATTTTTGCTTAATGCTTTTGTGATGAGCTGTATGTTTAATCAAATCACTGACCAGATGGGACAGACATCCATCTATTGCTCACCTTAAATGAATAGCCTTTTACAGATTACAGATTGTGTATGATCTAAATCCATTAAAGATTAATGATCACACCAGAGTTTTCTTTACACGGGGGGGGGGGTATATAAGGACAATCATCAATGTTGCTTCCCCTCTTCTAGAAGTCATTATGAGTAGCACTACCACTTGGAAATATAATAATTCTTAGATCTCAGTAAAGTCTGTTAAAATTCCATTACATTACACATTCACTAGTAGGTTTTACACCTGTCTTTGAGGTGGTGGAAAGAGATCTTGTGGTCTTCTGGCATCCAAATCCAATCCTAGACCTAGTTTATCAGCTTTAATACTGCCCTGAAGGATGGTGTGCAGTTGTTACTGAGTCTTAACACCAACTCGGAGACTCCTGCCACTGTCAAAACCAAATCAGCTTGCCTGTAACCATGTAGGTGCCAGATGAGTTAACAATGGGTCAGACAAGTGATATTTAGCAACACAGTTAGCTGAAGTTGCTTCCATTCACAAAACATTCTCATGAAACATTCTTTACTTGTCTTGCATGTTTTGTCTTAGCTTTACTTTGAGGTCTTCCTTATGTTTTTCATGTCAAGTAGCTGGAAAAAGGAATATATAACATTTAGTCATATACTCATATAACTGAAAACATCAAGAGCGGCAAAAAGTGGTCAATCAAAAAAAAATTTAAAGTAAACAAAGGCAGTCTCTCTTGTGGGGGGGGGGGGCTTGCACTCCCTGTTCTCTTCTTATTATATACACCAACTCCAAGATTGTTGTACAGAGTGGAAAGGGCCAACTCCCCAGTCCCCACTATTCATGATCTTGTACGGGAAAAAAAGGCAAGCAGTGTTTGATCAGATAATTTTCAATCAGATGGGTCAACTTTTTTTTTTTTCAATGTGATGATCACACCATTTCACCCTCTCAATGACACCTGCAAAAAGTTGTTTCCACAGTAGCCTAAACATGTTCTCAAAGCCCTAAGACTTTTTTTGAAAATCAGGTTCAAAATGCAGAAACTAAATGCATTACGTGTAAATAGTAAATGCAGTTAAATAGTACAACAAAAAGTAATATAGTTAGGCTAAAGACAATCTCTTCCTTTAAATGTTAAAAAGCCAAACATTCAGTCCTTACACTGATGTCCATCAATCTTCCGAAAAATAAAGGGTAAGGCAAACATTCAGAGTCTTTCCATCAGCATTACAATACATAACAATTTAAAACATTTCAAGCTTATATTTTATCACTAATTTTCAAAAAAGCACATTAGAAATATTGCAAGCCAGGCATACAATACGAGTAGCTCTTTTATCCAGCCAGACTTCTGATTTCATACATACTTTAAATGTCCTTATTTCATTTTTATGTATATACAGAAATATGAATCAATACCCAATTGCATAACTATTATTTAATCAACACTGAAGATCTGCCAAACTGTGCCAGTTACAGGTTTGTTCACTGTTACAGTTGATATGACACACTAGTTTGTACAATCACTTGGTTTTATCATTGTTAACACGTTGTCAGCCATGCATGTATCTTTCTAAATTTATACATGGAATTTATACATGGAAATGTTCAGTAACCTTCAGTTTCAAAAACAGGAATTGAAAATATGATAATATGACAAACTGGCAAACACATGGTTAATAATCTCCACGGCAACCCATTACAGACAAAAGATGTGCTTCATATTACTTCTCACTGTTGTGCCCTTTAAGATGTTACTTGTCATAAACTGATATGCCATTAAGTTAAAAAAGGCTTCAAGCAAAGTTATAAAGTCACAAGGATCTACAGGTGTCAGATGGAAATATACTACAAAAAGTGCTACAGGCCCTAATTAGTTATACCACCAGATGCCGCTTTCAGTTCTGTAAACATTTTTTACACAGTGTAAGTTGTGCTATGTTTTTCTAAAGCATTCTTCCTTGCCATAATAAATATTACAACTGGTAATGACATCTAGCAGAGAAGCACACTCATTTAGTCTGCACTGACAGTCAGTGTTTGATTTGTTTAAAAATGCATTCTCATTTGAAAAACATAACTTCAAAAAATAAAAGGAGAGAAGAACCTTTAAGGCATTTACATAAATTTGGTGGAAAAATATGCTAGCAAGTTGACTCCTGCAAATTCACCAGCCCCATGTCTCACTAGTTTACAACTGTTTCAGCCCCCCAATCTCCCTCTTTGGGCTGTCGCTCTAGGAAATATACCTGCAACCTGAAAAATGTGTCACCATTTGTTTGTAATCATTTACTGGTCTAAGCATGTTGAGAATAAGGTGGCAATGAAATATTCAGTGGACATTTAACAATTAGCCTGCATATTATTTGTGAGGTTATAACCAAAATGGTAAATGTCAACAGCTTTGCTTTTAGTTTTAGGAACATAAAATAAATAATTGCAGACCATCTCTTGCAAATTAAGACTTGAACACTATATGTGCCTGTTAGGCAGAGAATATAAGATATGATGTTTAACTGGCTGTTACAAATGAGGTATGGAGTATTTTATATGAATGATAACTAGCTCTTACATGTTTGGTATGAAGTACAATATAAGACATTTAACCTGCCGAAGGTTGTTGCATGTCAGTGATAACTGTGTGTGACATAATTAGAGCAAATTATTTACAGTGATATGATAGGATTAGAGAAAACTGTTTATGGGGATAAGATATACTCAGACTTTGAAAATGTATTCTATTTCTACTTTATGTTTTCAAATAAAAAATATTCATCTTAAAGAAAGAGACTGATAGCCAATATGAGATTGTTGGAACAACCAAATAAAACAATCCTTAAAACAGTTGAAGCTGAATTTCAAGAATGTTACATTAAACTCATCTCAGTTTAAAACAGACAAGTAAAATTTAAAACACTATATGGGCTTCATATTCCCCCTTCACACATGCACTTGATTGATTCAGACTACCTCTGAAATTTCTAGTGCTGTGGCTGACTGCCTTAAAGTTTATTAAAATATTGGTAAATCTATCTGTAGATATACAAAATGAGGACTCAGACTCTGATATTATTATGAAATTTAGTGAAATGTTTAATGTTTGATCTGGCTGAAATTCCTGATAGAGTTGCTACAAAAATCATATTAGCTATGATGCCTACTAAAGGGTTAATTATGAGGTACAGGAATAGGAATGCTTTACTTGAGTGCTGATTGAAATTCCAAGAAGTATAAATGTGATCCTTGGAAAAGTGAATCAGACTGTGAACTGGAAGAATTATATATGAACTCTGAGACTGTAGTAACTCAGAGCACTCCCCCTACCATAAAGTACAGCAATGCTATAAAGTGTCAGGAAACATACGCTGTAAGTCTGTTGAGGGACCCATCTACCATGTTGGGAATGTAGCCCTTTAATACATCCCCTTGTTGGGGGTGCAATGGGATGAAGCCCCCTACAAAAACACTTTAAACGAGTAACAGTGAGTTTTGGAGCTCATTGTTAATTGACTGAATTGTAGTTTACTTAATGACTTGCTAGGACTTACAAGACTGAGTCACATACTAAGGGATGACTCTATAACATATCATCATCTGAACTGATGCACTTTTTTGGATTTTATTAAAGCATTTGATAGTCTGAAGGTCTTTGATCCATGGTTTTTGCTCTCAGTTTTGTAAATGAGTAGGCCTTCTATACACTAATCTATTTTTCAGGGTAAATGCAAATCAGTCTGAATACTTCCCCTTTCCCATGAAACAGGGCAAGACTACCCCTTTTCCATGTTTTCAATGTAAGCTTTGAAGAGGTTTTTGAATTCTCCACATAAAATGCCACATTTGGGCATATGGCGGCCTCATATCCAATTAGCAAAACTCTTGTTTTATGCAGATAATTGTTTAATATTAATCCCTGTACTGAGAAACATACATCTGCTTGGGTTTACAAAGGCCTTGGATGCGGTTAATGACACAGCAGCTCTGGGCATCAACTGAAAGAAGCCTGCTTTTCATACCATACGGCATGGCCCCACTAGGTTCAGTAAGGGTGTTGGCCTGGAAACATTAGACTGTAAAGTTTATCTAAGATTTATGATATTTAAGACTCCTGATCCAGGCACTAAAGATGAATTACGAGGCTGTGTTGATCAGACAGGAGAGGTTGTATAACAAGTTGTCCTTCCCCATTTGATGCATCCTAGGAAGGTGGCACCACAAAACATGATGACCTTTCCCTACACTCTTAGGCTACTTAGACTTCATCATCTTCTAAATTACCTACTCATCACAATGTAATAAGCTAATCCAGTGGGACATTGATGAAGTTATCTGAAATAAAAGGTTGCAGTGGTCTTTTGGACACACAATGTGGAGACGGGGAGGTCTGGAGTCTGCCACATGTAGGCTCCTGTCAGTTATCATAACCTATGAAGTACATCTGGCCAAAGCCTCTTTATGGGGTGTAGTTCTGAACTTGGCTTCTTTAGAAGGATGAGTACATCCAACATCTCACAAGGGTGTGACTGGTGCTACAGTGCCAGCAGATATCAGTCTTTCCCAACTGTATATGCATTCTGAAAGAATGTTCACAAGGCAGAAGTCATAATGTAATGATGTCTTTATATGTGAAAGAGGCCAATCTGCGGGATATCCACATGTATGAACTAGAGAGAGGAGGAGGATAATGCATTTGGTTGCTGGGGGGTGTCTCATGATATTAAGTCCCTAGCTAAAGAAGGGATTACATGACTAAGGTACAGAGTACTGTAGGCAGGCAGCTGGAAGCATTTTAGCTTAGTCATACTGGCATCCTGAAGCATTTTCAGCTTAGTCATACTGTTGATGCATTGCAGATAGAGACACATGCCATATGAATTTGCATAACATCACCTACATCTCAAATGTTTTTTTATTCATTTTTATCTTTAGTTTTTATGTTTTTCTGACATTCATATTGTATATATTGCATTTTGTCATTCACTCTGCATTTAATGTCATATATTTATTGTGTTAGCTCGGTCTGAGACTGAAACAGGTCCAGTGGGATTCAATGCTCTACCTCAGTTAACAAGTTGAAAATAAACAAAAATAAATATATTTATTTTGTTTATATGAATTTGTTAATGGGAGTACAATGCTGATCACAACTGACCAATTTCAGTCTCAGCCCTGACAAGAATATCACAGAAAAGTGTTACAGTTTGACAATTACAAAGAGATTCAAAATGTGAGATAAAATACAAAGAAATTCAAATTTTGACATTCTGATCTTGTATTATGTCTAGTGACCTGTAGCAAGCACAAACCTTGAATAGTTTTGTATATTTGGGGTTGTGTGCAAAAGTGAGCTCCCCATTGTAATTCCGAGGCTTGCAAGTGTGAGCCCCAGAACCACGAAAAAAGGGATCCAAAAACATGGCAAAGTAAATATCAAACATTGCTGTTTTCCTTTAAAGTTGTTTTATTTATTTATTTATTTTCTGTTTGCAGTGGTGACAATCCACCCTGACCCCTGAACTTATAGACGTATATATATATATATATATATATATATATATATATATATATATTAACACACACACATATATGTATATACAAATACACACACACATATATATATATATATATATATATATATATATATATATATATATATCTATATATATATATATATAAAAATATATATATATATATATATATATATATATATATAGATACTGATATATATATATGTATATATATATATATATATATATATATATATGTATATATGAACTCTGACATTGCCATACCTTGGAGAAAAGGGAATATTCAGAGAAATGCAATCTCAGACTTAATATATATAAATCTGGATTTTTGGTCATTCAGTCTCACTTTCCCAGGACTCACACTAACGAGTATCTAACAGTTGCTGTCAAAATGACGGATATAACAATCCTGTGAAAAAAAAATTTAAAAATGAAAAAAAAAAAAAACTACAAAGTAAAACAAAAATAAATAAATTGAGCAAAGACTCTTGGAACACTTTTAGCATCATAACTTCATCTGATAATGCCTTTTTAGAAAGGATGGCAACTGTGTGATGCCACATTGCAGTACTAATTGAAACTCCAAGGGCTTAATACATGCAAAAATGAAATTTGGGTGGACTACAGTAAACTTCCATGGTGTAGCTGAGACAAGGTTACTTACACAATAAATAAAGATTGTCAGTGGTATAGCTAACCACTAGGAACAGTCAGCCTGCAAACAACTAGACATACCATGGTAATAAACAGACAAATTAATTAATTAATAAACAGAAGCCTTCTGCATGTAACTCAGTGAAAGAGTGAATTGATTGCTATCTGCGGAGAGTTTTCCTGACCATGTCTCTGGTTTGAGAACGTTCATGGTTTCATCTTTTGTGCACAGTCATGCAAGGGAAAGTGGTAAAACATTAATGAGAGAACAATCTGAAATACTACCAAATGCCAACTATGCTAACATTATTTTATGCAAATAAGTACAGATGCTTAAAAACAGGAGGTAGCAACAGCGCAGTATGTTCATACAATGGTTTTCAAGCTAGGATTGTGAACTTGTGATTTAGTAAGTGGCCATGTGCCATCAATTAATGTCTTGGCCTCTCTAATAACTAGTATGACAGTACTCCATTGAAGACAGGAAAAAAGGTTGTATTGCTTCAGAAGAAACACATCTGCTTGACAGAAGTCTTGGTTGAAGCTTGGCCACCCAGTCTTTTTAATGTAGATTTTCCCCCCTGGACACCATACAAAGGAGAAAGTCATGCTTCCTGTACTCCCTACACCATCTCCTTAAGGCGTCTCTTGGTTTCCTCGTTTGGCAAGGACAGCAGATGGCTAACTTCAGATTAATCAGACCAAACATACTGGAGCAAAAGTGAGAAAAATATATCTCTACAACATTGTTTCTGCTCTCTCTCCCACCTAAATGGCCATGCAGACCTTTCCAGAGATTTTATCTGTACCAGGTTTGGACCATGCACATCCTGTAAAGAACTGGCAACATGTATGCTTACTGACAATCTTACAAAAATAAAGGAAAAGTACCTTATTCCTGTTCCTTTTTTCCTCAGGGTTTGCTTTATTTCAGTTCCCCTTTTTCTATGGTTTTATTTTTAGAAATCTGGCATGCACGGTCTTTCTCAGTCCAACATCCTCCACCTCCCAAGCAGCCAGGATTATAAACTTGCCTCAAACACCAACAAAATAGAGGAAAATACAAGAAATGATTCCATATAAAGAAACAGAGTAAATAAATTCTAGGAGAGTTCTATGTATGGCACAATCCAAGACAATGATGTTGCTTCCACCCTTGTAGAAAGATTCTTTAGACAGATATACAACATTTTTGAAAAACTCTTTAGGCATTTCATAGAGTGGAACAGGGTACATTGCCAAGTTAGTTGTCAAGCAGGAATATAAAACAAAAAGGTATAAACTAAGGCTAAAAGAAAAATAGGCAAGGATACTGTTTAAGCCATTAAACTGAAAAGAGGGGAAGGTGCAGTGCTCTTAAGAGGATTCCATGTCAGATTTAATGCTGTAACAGTGACCTACATTTTTTTAAAGGTAAAAGCACCAGCAGGTATTGTAGATTGTAACATGTTATGCGGCAGGGTAGTGACTGTGTTCATGCAAGATAATGATAGAATACCTCTGAGAAATAAGCAGGCACAATACACTTTTTATGTTATTTTCTTATTCAAAATGGATTCTGGCAATAACATTTGCCCCCCTTGAGAGACGAAACATTCAAAATGAAAACTAAAATTTCAATCTGGGCAAATCAAACTCCTTTGTTTTTCAGTATATATGCTGCTCTCAGTTTCATGGCAGAGAATAACATTGTCACTATGACCTTTCTTATGTTTAATTTTTAGTTTCCTAGCTCTGTACTCTATATCGTCTTTCATTACATTATGATATGCACTTTAATTTTAAAGCTTTGCTACACCAATGGCAATGCCTGCACACGGAAAGCTAGCATTTATTGACAAGGTGAGAAAGGAACATGAACGCTACAGTAGTATTGTGACTTGACTGCTAAAGATTTGGGACACAACAGCTTAGTAATATATAACATTTTTTGCATCAGGTTCAGAGTATGACTACAGTGCTGAATAATCAGAGTTAAAAATGGTCGGATCTTTTTAATTGGTTGGGAGGGTGGCCTAATGGTTAAGGTGTTTGCCTTACAAACACAAGATGCAGGGTTTGAATCTCACAAGGGATAATTGGCTAGGCTTAAAATGTTTCGCAAGGGCAGTTAGCTTAGTACTAATCTATGAATGTACTTATTTTTTTTTATTAATGGATAAGGACACTACACAATTATATACTTGTCTTCAGAGATAATTTGGAAGAGTACAATAAGGTATATCATGCTGTCATCCAAATACATTACAGTATCACATAATGAATCAGATATATTATTACAGCTAAAAAATAAAATAAAAGAGTGCCCTAAATGGTTAAGACCTCCCCCTATCAGCCTCAGCTCATACAGGTGCACAGTATGGGGCAAACACAGCTTTATGATTGTTCTGTCAAGGTGTCACTGCAAGGGGCACATTGTAGGGAGCTTAAGGAGGATAAAATCCTTCTTTTCAGAGTTCTGAGAGTTACAAAGGGCATATCTACACCTTAATGCAATATTTGTGTGTGATGGGATTTTATGTAATTTTATTTTATCATGGCCTCTTTGATTGCAGCCACTTGTATTGTGCCAGTAAACTATGCATTCCAATGGGTCTTGGCATTTACCCCTCAATATTGTGTGACCATGTTTGTGGGGGAGTCAAAGTCCCCCACATGGGGAATCCATTGGTAAGCTCTCTGCAAAAAGAAAAACATTCTGTTATGTTTTTGAGCTACATTTCTTGATGGTGAAAAATCAGTGGAACACGACTCATTCTTATATGTCTCAATGGAACTTAAGTAAACTGTCAGAATGACATCTCTAGAGGCCTGCATAGGATTTGCCATCGATGAGAAGGCCACAATATATCAGGCATGGGAGGCACTGTGGATAGGGCAACTTCCAAGAAACATGCATATAAAATAGTAGCTTAAGTAACAAATTTACTAGAAAACATTGAAAGTAATGATTACATCATCTAAAAATCTTGATACAATGTTGGAACATACATATTATTTACTTACATAACTAATGGCTAATGAGAAGGTCCAAAATAAAAGGCATCGGTGTTTAAATTAGAAATACTTCTGAATTAGAACTGTAATCTTTATGTGCTATATGAAATCATCATCTTCAGGAGATAAACACTCCAAAAGTGTTCAGTTTAGAAAGAAGACAAATGAAACAGAATTCATCAGAGAACTGGTCAGACCTAGAAATGAGTTGTGGAAGATTTTCTGCCAAAAATACTCTTTGAAAGGAATCCACAGCGAATTGCACATAGCAGAGGCTGAACTGAGATGACTCAAAGGTAAATGATTAATTTTACCATGCACTAAATAAAAGAGTCCATGCAGAGTCTCAAGACTAGAATATTAAAGCAATATAATCCAGTCATAAGAAAGGGTCTTGGTGAGAGAAAATAAATCTGGTTTGTAAGGCAGAGGAGACAGTTGAAGAGTACAGAATGCAAAGATGGCAATTAAATTGCTTGTTGGTTACAAGACCAACTGCTAATAAATTAGCATGGGAAAGAAAATTATACAAACATCTAGAAAGTCGCTTTAAGTTTAGATTTCCCATGGAATAGGATGGCAAATTGAAGAATATAATCAGGTAAAAGACTCTTGAGAGGCAGAATCTAGGTAGCAAACCAAAACTTATCTAACTAACTTTGGTAAAGGTTGTTTATGAATAGATACTCCCTAAGGGAGGAGAGCATTCCTAGTTAAGTGGAGAGGCAAGTATTAGCTAATTGGAAAAAAAAATAAAGACAATATCAAAGTATAAGACTTTAGAACAGGGCTAACCATTGCAAGGTTGGGAATAAAGGTATTATCTGTATGACAGTTATGGATGGACTGATAGAAGGCAACAGTGTTTCTTGGTGTCATCTCCCACTGATAGGTTTAAAGTAAGACAGTGGTTGAGGAGTCTATTCTGGTACTCAATGGGCACAAATCAATGAAACTTATCCTGCGCAGGGCAGTAGGTCATCATAGTGTGCACTTGCACACACACACACACACACACACACACACACACACACACACACACACACACACACACACACAAAATGATATCCTGTGGGTAATTTCAGCAGCACCAATTGTTTGAAATGTGTGAGGAAACCAAAGCAGCTGACAAAATCCCACAAAGACGCAGAGCAGATGTGCAGACACCACAAAGAAAGTCACTACAGCGTCACGTTATACACAGTTAACAGTGAAATAGGAAGACTGTGAGTTAAAGTTCTGAGAGAGTACCTTAGTTATATCCTTGAAGATCTGAGTGAGTACCTTAGTTACATCCCTGAGGTTCAGAGAGAGTACCTTACTTATATTCTCGCGGTTCTGACAGATTATCTTAATTATATCCTCCCGGTTCTGAGAGAGTACCTTAGTTATATCCTCCAGGTTCTGAAAGAGTACCTTAGTTATATCCTTGAAATTAAACAGCAATGAATAGAGGAGGTCCAGACCCAATACGCAGAGAGCAGTGAGAAAGTTATGGACAGTTAAGGTAGCATCACAGATGACTGATGGAGTATTAGATGCAGAAACTCACATGTAATATGATTTCTAATCTGTGAAATACTTCATAAACCATGAATTAATAAAACCAAATGTCCAAGCATGTGAAGGACAACTTGGTGACTAGCCACATTGGGGGTCTTGATCAAGTAAGCAAAAATGGCACAGTATATCAGCTTCTTTTTAACAATATTCATATGATCAATGGGTGGCATTAATTGTCCTGTACTTCATTAGAAACCTATGCTGGTTACTGTTACACAGATTTTATTTATTAATTAAAATCACAAAAATAACTATCTGGAAAGCAACTTGCTTCTAAGGAATTTTGGCATGAAGGAAAAGCATGGTTTAAGATCACTAATTCTGTAACTTTTACAGGCTGCCCTTTTAATTTTTTGCATATGGAAAAAATCTGGTAATGGTGGTGCTGTGGTAGCGTTGTCGCCTCACAGTAAGATGCTGTCTGGTTCGATTCTCAGCTAAAGCGTCTTCTGCGTGGAGACATGCGTGAATGGGTGCACCTTCGTTGAAGATTGTGCGTCAGGCCTGGTAAGCCGGTACGTAAAAATCAACTGCCAATCATCAGCGGACCGGAGTTCCGCTGTGGCGACCCCTAACCGGTAAAAGCCGAAAGACACAAACAATGGAAAAAATCTGGTAATGGTAACAATAAACATGCCAAAAAGAACACTATGGCCAATAATCATAGTGAGCTATGCAAACTGACAGGCTGAGACATTCGTGGACAACTACCACTGAGCTGTGATCCATACAGGCCACTTATACCAATGCACAATGACCTTGAATGTACCTATGCAAATGTGTGAATAATGAGATGAAAATGGGGAATGATGTAAATCTTTATATGCTAATGAAGTATTTTGTACGTCATTTTGATTCACTGTCAAATTTTTCTGCTTTTCAGTGCCAGTTGCAGATGTGCTATATAAAAATAGAAGCCTAGCCAAATCTATCTGAGTTGCAATTGGCAAAAATGTTGTCACTTACTTCTAGCTATTCTACTTCCAGGTCTGAGTTGCTTGTATTGGCTGGGCCAAACCTGCTTGCATCCAGTAGTGCTCGCCAATGAAGAAGGCAAAAATAAAAGCAAAGGAGGAAATCCTTGATAGGTTCTGAGTGGACAGGGACATTATAAGGGTCTTACTGGGCATGTTTGACACCCATAGGGGCACTAGAGGAAATCATAAACTTTCTATCCCTGTGGACACCAACAGCCCTCACTATACTTGAGGGGACCTTCGAGAGACAGACTGGGAACACATTGGGGATCTAACAGGCTTCTGCCTCAAGGATGTTGCAGCAGATCCTGGATGTACTCCTGGCATGTGTGGATCAGTATATCAAATATACAAATCATATTGTATTTAACAAGTTGTAAATTTATTACATGAAGGAAGTTATTCCATTACAAAAAGAGTATACACATAACAAAAAGTACATAAATTAAGTATAAATAGCATTTTTATTCATTATTTATTCACATATTTAGAATTTAAAATTTAGATTTAAAATTATGATTGAATATGAATATACATTATTCTTAGCATAAGAAATTTTTTTTATATTTACATGCATATATTTTAGATGGATATATTTATTAAATATTAATTACACAAATATAGTTTTGGTATGAATTTTATTTTTGTACATAATAGGCTGTATTGGGGAATCAGGGTTGATGTATTTTTTATGCAACAGTGATTTTATTCATTAATATTGGGGCGTTATGATATTAATTTAACAAATGTAATTAAGAAATGTATTAATTGATGGTTTAAACTACATTTTAATTGAAGTAGATATGTGATTGGGTAGAGACAGGTTTGAATTTGTATAAAATATAAAAGGTCTCAAATGTTTCATACTCTGATGAAACCCACGGATTGGCTGGGTGAAAGCGCTTAGTGTGTTACTATAAAATTTGAAATAAACGGTGCTACCGGTTTACGGATTACTTTTGTACTTTTTTATTAGTTTTCAGTGTTCGTAATTTTCATTAATGATCATGTCTCAGTCTGGTGGTGAAGTGACCCATGCTATCACTGCAGCTCCCAGTTTCAGTTCCAGTCCCACTAATACTAATGATGACCAGCTGGCAGCAGTACTAAGGGACCCATGTGGCAGGCTCATGCACGGTATGTGACTGCACAGGTAATGAGGTGGCATGTAGTCAACAGCTATGGACCATGAATTTCAGGTTAGGGTTTCCTTTATTATAAGAAACACAAAGAATATAACTGATGCATGCTATGATATCTGTGAACAATGCTGTGTTATGGTCTGCCGTCTCTGTTCATCTGATGTTCTCTCTCATCTGAAAATATTTTTTTGTTTACTTTTAGAAAAGTTACTCATATTATTGCTACTTAAAGTCATGCCTGAGTGCTCATTGACTTCCATCCAGTGGTATTGTAAGGCATCACATAAAAAAATTAATCACATTTTTGTCTGGTTTGATGAATAACTTCTGCTGTGCTGCTTACTTAAGTATACAAAAGTAATGAATATTATCAACAGTAAAATACTTCAGGAGTTAATGCATTGCAAATTTGGTAAAAATGTATTATACTGTTTTATACTATGCCATCTCTTCTTATATTATTCTGTTGTACTGCATATCAGATTAATTTTATGCTGTCATACACAATAATTCCTGACTTCAGAAACATAAACTACCATCACTGTGCAGTGGGGAGAGTAAAGTGGCAGCATTATAAGTTTACATGGCAGGATACTCATTTTAATGTGTCATTTGCTTATTATATATTTATCAGCTGGACAGAAGGTCCATATCTGTTGTTAAAAGAATAAGGTTCTGATGCCCCCACCCCATAATGGTAAAGGAAATTGCATTCTGCCTGGCCTTGCTGCTAGCACGTGCTACCATATCATTTGTCTATCCCTTGCAATGTGTCAATGCTTGATTTCTGTCACTTACTGCATTAATGTCAACAACTACTTGATTCCAGGCCTTGTTTCATTTGGCTTGCCTGAGCTCCTGTTTACCAAAACAAAGTTTCCCATACGTCCTAAGTGCTGCCATGAGAAGACGATTTTCTTCATGGCTGAAGTTATGCTTTCTCTGCTTTGATAGATACATAGTCATAGAGTCATAAATTCATACTAGGCTAACTGTCCTCTTGGGCCTTTTTAAGCCTAGCCAATTACCCCATGTGAGAATCAAACCCTGCACCTTGTGTTTCTAAGGTAAGCACCTTAACCATTACGCCAGTCTCCCACCCTTACTTTCCATCATTACAGTCAGAAAGTGTGATAATAATGTTTGGATGTAATTAGCTTTAAAAGTACAAAATACTGGCCAAGTCTTCCTGCCGCCCACATTAAACATAAATGTTACTTAACACAAACCAGATAACTACATACAGAAATCTCAATAAACACTGAAAACTGCAATATATTACTTACAGTTTATTCAGGTAATGAATGCAGTCACTTTTGTCACAGAAAGCATCCTTGCCCTATCCTATGCCATTGTTATGTACTCACATTACTGCCATTCTTAAAATGTCCGATTCATTGCACATGCCTATTGGTATCCTTAGCACTGCAGAACTTCAGAAGTAAATTACTGCATTTATATCCGTGTATGTACAATCAGTGAATTACACCACAGTAATGATCATTTTCTTTCATCAGAAACCATTTCCACTGCTGCTGTCATGAAATCCAACTTCCAAATGACACAAATCCAGTAATCAGTCATTGCTATCATAACATGCATATCATATACATACATTCATTAAATATGACCCATAATTCATAAATTAAATTTATTTCAAATGTTTTTTATTAAATTATAATTTTTTTTAAATATTTCCTTACTTTAACATGTGCAGTATCAAAATGCATTTGCTGTGTACCTCAGCTTTTGGCAAATTAACATGGCAATGATCAACTTACTGGTGAAAATTCAGGGCCATTTACATGTGTTATATGTAAATTAGGCAGATTTACATTCATCTCAATGAATCTTAGTAGTATGCAAACGTGTCCTGAGATAGACTGGTGAATTTCAGTTTGTCGACAATCAGTAATGCACAGCCAGACTAACATGGACATACATCACACTTACATGGATGAACTGAGGAGCTCCTCAGCTGTCCCAAGATTGCCTAAAGTATTAGCAAATGGCTGTAGACTAACCAGAAATAGAATACAGTTAAAAAAAAATGAAGTCAAGTTTGCAGCAATTTGAAGGTAATCCCTGCCCATCCAATGTTGTGTGTCACACCCCAGCACTTCAAGTTCCTAAAACACATAATGACATTTTTTTCCCACACCCCCAAAAAGGATAATGTAAAAGAAAAATTCTGCTGTACTACATGAGACATACTGGTGTTATGGCACAAAAAATAGCCTTTATCAATAAGCATTAGCAACATCAATCATATATTTCTATTCTGATCAAGCATAGAAGGGACAGGTAACTGGTTAACTTTAAAGGGACAATCCCAGAGTGTAAAATTCTGACTGAAAGAAAATTGTCCTGATACCTCCCAGCTCTCACCCCCCACTTACCACATCATCAACCCTACTCCTGATTTGAATTTACTGTATGCACCCCTGTTTTCATTCCTTCTGGTGAACACAATTAACAACATTCATGTCAAAGCTTTCAGTCCCCGATCACTGGGAAGCAATAAGGTTATTACACTTTTGTGTGTGTTTGTGGTGGAGGTGGTTAGGCAAGACTCTCAGTGCTCACTTTTTAAGAACTCATCAAAAGCTTATCTAAATTGTGTAGCTCTTTATTTCCTTTATTTATTCTGCTTAGCAAACTGTAAGCAGTATAGTCAAAAGAATACAGTTTAGTGATTTCATACTAAATCTTAGCAGTCTCTTGACACATTTCCCTTACTCTGTGGTAATACAGTATTAGAATTCTTAGTAAAAGAATTAGTATGCAAAACTATCACAGGTTGCCATACTGTAAAGCCCCCATTGGGACAGTAAGTTTTGGACATCATTGTTTAAAATCTACTGTTTGCATCACACTTTTTTTGTTTTTTTTTTCAGCAGGTCAGAAATCCATTACATTTGGCTAGTATTCAGACATCAAAAAACAAAACACAACAAAAGAGATTGCTTCTACTACTGTTTGAAATTTGCATCATTCTAATGCTTTCTACAGAGCAAGGGCCAATCATGTACAACATCATAACACTTAGCTAGCATTCAGGAATCCGCACAAAATAAAATAGGAAATGAAATAAACAGAAAACTCTGTTTACTAACGTTTCAGCCTTGCAGTGCACATTTGCTTTCTTGCTTGGTGGGCTTAGAATTAGGGAATGTCTTCTTAAAATTAGGAATGGTGACCAGACTAATGCTCTAGCTAAGCATGTGTGTAAAACTGATGCATCACATACATTTAGGTTCCTTGTTGAGAAGATTAACAAGAATGAGAGAGGGGGTGATATTGTGAATTCCACTGAAACCTCTGAAAGTAGCTGGATTATTAGGTTGAAAGTAGACAGAGGAAGGGGGTTAAATGATAGGGTACCTCTTTTTTAAAGTGCAGACCACTGGTTAAATGGGGTATTGCTTTTTATGTGTTTTTTCACATTGTGCAATGTGCCTTTTCAGATTTTTTTTATATTTTATTATGGGCAATGGGTTTTTTATACATGCATATTATAGATGTGAGCTTTAGTTATAAAGCAGTGATATATATGTATATATTTTCTGTTTTTCATTCACACTTTCTTTTAGGCTTGTCACTTAATGAATAGGCAATATGATTGGTGCTGCTGTATTTTGAATGCTGCTATTTATTGATGCATTGCTAGTTATATTTTAGGTCTGATGAAGTACTGTCTACGCTATGAAAGCACTCACTCAATAAACTACTGCTTTTTATATAGCTGTTCTGCTATTGGTTGGTCTGTTGGATACTTTTGAAGAGTTTATCTACTATATAGTAGAGAATAATTGTCTTCTCTCTTCTAATCACAACTGAGGAAGAGATTGAGCAGAATTACCAGCAACAACTAGGGGGAGTAGAAAGGCTGGTTGTATCTTCTGGTGAGAATAACTGACGTCCAAGAAAATCCTATCTCACTAGTGCATAAAAAAAAGTATTTCAAATCATATTACTGTATTGTTAAAAAAGCCTGTCCATTAATAATTGCTGTACTCTTTTTTTACAACTGTATTCTGTATTGGTCATAATGAAAATAGTTTTTACAGCTTTGGAGATGAAAGAAATGCAATTGAAACCTTTACAGTTCAAGCTAATGTTACAAATACATAAACAGAAACTACATTACTCTGCTTTTCACTGATTACTTCTAATAGCTACAGGGAGTATGTTTAGCACTGTATTTTATGTATTGTATGTTCAGAACATGAGATATACATACTCCCCTTCAAGTACCATATGCACTTACTTTTTGAATTAATCAGAAGTATACATAAATACAATACATTTTGTTCCTCCCAAGCACAGGCACTTCTCAAATGACTACTTCCATTGTATGCATAAGCACTTCTCATACAGAAATTTTACTTCAATAAAGACTTTTGCTGTAATATTTCAATAGTATATGAAATGGCATGAAAACATAACATGTTGATTTATGGTGCATTTTCTCTTATCTCTCCCCACCCCTTTTTTTCTTTTTTTCTTAATTTGATTATGTGTTTATTTCCCCATTATTGTTTTGGATTTTCTCCTATTTATTTTTCTTTTTTTATAGATTCCAATCCCTCTGGAGCAGGCTGGGCACATACCTCTCAGGCTAGGGGAATGCTCACCCTCTGCTTGCCTGGGAATGTACTTGTAGGTTTCGGGTGGTGGCACGACACCTCCAGGCACCCCCAGCACATGGCATTGGTAGAGCATGTACTAGTGGAGGTAGTACACAAAAAAATTCAGCCTGTCAAAGCCTCTCTTCAGCATGTTGTAGATATGCTCTCCCAGTTGGTGTTGATCACCATACCAACACAAGCCCCTACCCTCTCAACATTGCGGTCCTCCAATGCAACACCATCTGCCGGTGGATGTGTTTGAGACACTGTGGACTGGGACTCCTCTGACACTCCTTCAGCCCTTCCTCACTTATCTTTTTTCCTACATCATCTTACTCACTTTCCACCCACACTACACTCTCATATAAAAAGATGAAGAAAAAATAGGGGGGGGGTCTATCCTGATAAAAACATAGTGACCATCCTCTCCAACTTCCTCCAGCATAAACCCTCTTGATGTTTTTCTTCTGTTATCTCCTCTTTGTCTCCCCTATTTCAATCTTTCCTGTCTCTCCTTTCAATTCTTTTATGAAACCATCAGGGTGTCCACAGTAGACTACCCCTATGTGAAACATTATAAACCCCTTGTAATGATATAGGCAAGTGCCAGGTGGAGATTTGTAAAGAATATGTCCTTTGAATATTAAACTAATTTATACAAGATGCTTGTGTTACAAATGTATTAGAACTGTATGTCATTTGTATATTAAACTGATTTTGTACAGATGCTTGTGCTGAAAATGTATTTGTGAGCTTTGCTTGTGCTGGAATGCATCAACAGTGCACCCTGCTGAAATGAGGAGAAATGTACATGTATTATTGTAGCAGAATTAAATGTATATGTTTTAATAGAGGATACTGGCACAGCAGAAGTTAACTTTGAGAAACCTGGGCGGAAACCCTCAGATATGCTCAGAGTTAGTTCACAATGACAAAAAATACACTGAACCCACAGATATTGCCAACATTCTGGCAGACAGGTTCAGTGCAAATTTCTTCCCTACCTCACCCCCAAAAGAAGAAATACTTATCCCAGCTGAATGTAACCTCCCTGTCATCTCAGATGTCCAGGTGAGAACTGCCCTCAGCAAAGCTAAAAACACAGCATCAATGGGACCTGATGGTATCCCGGGTTGCGTGTTACGTGAACTTCAAGAGGAGCTAAACCCGCACATAAAAATGCTATTTAACCTTAGCCTTACTACAGGATATGTACCTGAACACTGGCGTACAGCAACAGTGGACCCACTCCACAAAGGAGGCACCTCTACAGACCCTGGTAACTACCGCCCCATAAGCTTAACCAGCCTGGTCTGCAAAGCTATGGAAAGAATCATTATGGAACTTATAAACAGAGACATTAGGGACCTACAGACACTTGATCTCACCCAGTTCGGCTTTGTAAAGGGCAGATCCTGCCTTTTGAACCTGGTTGACTTTTTCAAAACAGTCACTAGAGCCATTGACGAGGGCAAAGCAGTCCATACAGCCTACCTGGACTTGGCTAAAGCTTTCGACGCAATACCCCACTCAGGCATCATAGACAAGCTCAACAGCTTAAATGTAAATCCATATGTCACAAGATGGGTTGCAAACTGGCTAAAGGATAGAACCCATAAAGTCAAAATTGCTGGAGCCATGTCAGACTCAAAGCCAGTCACAAGTGGTGTCCCACAGGGCTCTGTCCTGGGACCCCTCTTGTTTGGCATTTATTTCTCAGATGTGAAAGCAAACATGGGAGGGTTGTGGCTGACAAAGTTCGCAGATGACTGCAAACTAGGCGCCATAGTCGATACACCAGCTGACACATACATCCTACAGAAAGGCCTCACTGAAACGGGCAACTGGTGCCAGAGTCATGGCCTTAAACTAAATGCCAAAAAATGTATAGTCATCCCCTTTGGGAAAAACAAAGTACCCACAAATTATCACATAGACAGTAACCCACTGAGTATGGAAAAAGTAATCAGAGACCTGGGGACCCAAGTCGATAGTGACCTCTCATTTGACACCCACATTGCCAAAGTGGTTAGAAAGACTTTCTACCTTGCCCACCTTATCATGAAGGGATTCACATCCAGATCAAAGGAGGTCATTGTACCCCTATACTCCTCCCTTATCAGGCCCATGATTGAGTACAATGCCCCATTTGGTATGTACCTCACCCAGCACTTGCAACAGCTGGAGAGACCCCAAAAGTACCTCACCAAGAGGATCAAGGGACTCCAACATATGTCATATGCTGCCAGACTAAAGAAACTCCAGCTCTATTCAGCAGCATACCACCTATTCAGAGGTGATCTGTGCCTGACATACAAGGCCATGTCCAATCAGGAATTGATGGACATGCTCCACCTCAAAAAATCCAAATCCATCAGAACCACGAGAGCTAAAGATTTAAACCTCAGCACAAATATGAATAGGACATGCTGGAGGGACAGATTCATAACTCAGAGGCTTCCCATACTCTGGAACAGAATCCCAGTTCATGTTAGGCAGAGCCCCTCACTGACTCTCTTCAAGAGAAATCTTGACGAGTGGATGGGAGATCGTAGGTTTACCCCGGGGATCATCTCTGTGTCACTACTAGACAGAGGCACAGTAAACTAATTCTATTATGTAAGGGGGTCTTCACTGTGTCACTACTAGACAGAGGCACAGTATTCTAAATCTATTCTGTACACTTTTTTACCATTACATGGGGTGGCGAAAGCCACATCACTATGGCTAGGCTTATAAATGCCCCAGGGCAGATAGCCTAGTACTAAACTATGAAACTATGAAACTATGAGAAAAATAAGGAAAATGTAAATGAGCTGTTAAATCATTAAAAGGCACCACACAGTGCTGAGTAAAACCAGAAATGATGGGTCTGGGGAAGAGCCTTTGTCCATTAGCTCAGTGAAAAGAGGGGAGGCCTCAGGCACTGCCATAAACATTTAGATGTGTGTTGTGGCTGTTTGTGATAATTCCTTACTCAGCTTCAAAGGGGAATACTGCGATAAAGTCATTCTGCCAGCCCTCTTGGAAATTATATTTTAGATATTACAAAGAAAAATCTCAGAGTATTGAATATTCTGTTTGGGAAGACTGACTAGAAAGACCCTCACCCACAGCATCTTGCCTTGTGGTAGTAAGTAACTTAACTAGGGAAAAGTAATTCTTTTAGATGCAGTTAGGAATATAGTGAAGCTTAGTTTAGATACTGCTTTTTGTTATTTGTATGAGCCTGTCTGTCAAAGTTCTTTTCAATATTTCTTGTGATCTGAACTCTGTGGTTTACTGTGAATATATATTCAGTACTTTCATTATTTATTATTAAATATATTTAAAGCATTTATTGTGGCTGGTCCTTGTAGACAGTATCTAACCTTAGATAGTGCTTATATTTATTTGGGGACACTGTGTGGGCCACTCCAGAAGGTCTAGTCATCTTAGTGAACTACTACCATTTGTATTAGTATTAATATTACACAGTATAATTGTTGGATACCCTTTTAAGAGCCTTATAGTAACTGATTGGTGGCAGTGATAACTACCTTATAGTATGGGCAAATTTGGTATAGTAGGAAATCTGTGCTAGCTTTTCCCTGGTGTGTGTGTGTGAAAACTAAATCTTAAAGTGTGTGTGTGTGTGTGTTAGCTACTTGGGGCAGGGACACAAACCACTGGGTTTACAGAGTGGGGGGTGGAGGACTTGGCTTGGACACTCAGATGAAGACCTAACCCTACAACTTATTGGGGACCTGGAGGGAGACAGATAAAGAGACAACCAGGCCTTGGGCTGAGTGTGTTCCCTGTGTGCTCTTAAGAGAAAGTGTACTTGATGCACAGAGGTCTGATTCTGAAAATACTGAGTGTATCTGTTTGTATTCTAAGTTAAAGTCTCTCTCCAGTGTCAGTGGTGTGGATTCAGGTTTCTTAATTACTGGTCCAGTGTGGGGAAGATACACATTGGTGGCCAACACATATTGGTAGCAGTGGTGAGCATCGCATTTTATTGGTTGGCAGTGGTGGGATCATCACGTGCTCGCACACTGTTGAGCAGTTTTGTGGATATTGAACTCCTGTAGCCTGTAAGCAGTGGTCACTAAAGAAGGTGTTTGTACTCTCAAGCAGCTACATGGTAGACATTCAGAGATTCATATCACAATAGCTTTATTTATTTGATTTTTGTTAGCTTAGTTAGTCAAGGAGAGCAATCAAGGATGTCAGTAGAGGATTACAGCAAGCTGACAAGGAACCAGTTGACTGAGATGTGTCAAGCCAAAGGACTGGGGCATGCCAGCCTGACTAAAGGGGAAATGATTGCAGCCTTAATCACCGCTACAGCACAGACCATCAACCAGGTGGGTAACCAGTCTGTTGATAAGGACTTGCAGCTCTCAGAAACAAAACAGTTCAACTTATCCTCAGAGGACTTAAAAACTCATCTGGAGTTAGCGAGACTTGAACTGGAGGCCAAACAGTTTGGAATTAGAATCAGCAGAGTGAATGCGACATTTGGAGGCTGAAGAAAAAGAGAAACTGAGACATCTGGAACCAAAGAAAATGAGTGGCAGAGGCAACATGAAGTGGAAATGTTGACTCTTTGCCAGGGTCATGGAGGTAATGGGAAAGGGAGTAACCGTACCCCAAGAAGAAATAAAGATCAGTAAACTTCTTCCTCAGTACTAAGAAGGTGATAATTTTCATAGTTTAATTCATATGTTTAAAAAAAGTATGCAAACAGTATAAGGTTGGCCAAGGGCTCTGGTTACCGTTCCTCACCCCATAACTCCACGGTAAAGCTGTAACTGCTTTTTCTAAATTGTCTGATACTGATTGGTTAGATTATGAAAAAGTGAAGCACTGTTTATTACAGTGTTTTAAGTCAACACCTGATGTTTACAGAAAAAAAAAGTTTTGTGAGAATAGATGCAAGGCAGGTGAAAGTGTTATGTGATTATATTGCTCACTTATATTCATAGGTGGCTGAGTGGGTGTTAGGTCACCTCTTTTCAAGGGCTGGCAGACCTTTTGGTGAGAGAACAAGCTCCTAGCACTTTGTATGAGGACATGAGAATCTGGTTGGCAGACAGGGAATACAACTCTGCAGATGAGTTGTGGAAAAGAGGAGATCTATGCCTAGCAAGCAAGGTATCACTACACAGGAAAGTGATACCAAACGCTGCACATGGATATAAGGGAACACATGGTAGGCAGCCTAAACCATCCCAACAAAGTCTGTCAGTAACAGGGGAAGCCACTAGTTCAGGTACATAGCCAGGATCAAGGGTTAAATGTTTCAAATGTAACCAGTGGGGCTATGTAGCATATAGATATCCGCAGAGGCAAGGTGGAGAACCAGCAAGTGGGAATAACAGAATGCCAGTGGTAAGTTGTCTGGAGACAACAGGGGTACTAAACTCACAGCAAAATTTATATGAAATCTTGGTTGATGGAGAACAGGCCACTGACAAGAAAGACACAGCCTCTGATATAATCATTGTGAAGCCTGTAGTGGTTAAACAGGGGCAGTTCACTCCAGTCAGAGCTTTAGCAGGGATCCCATTCCAAATGCCTTTGGCCAGGGTTCACCTTGACTGGGAGGGTGGAAAAGGAAGCAATCAAGTAGGTGTGTTTGAGGATATCCCACAGATGTCTTGATAGGGAATGATTTTGATAAAGCAGTACCTTGTGTACATGCAGTGGCACACAGTCAGCCTTGGAGACAGACATGTGGGTCTGGTAGCCTGTGGGAGACCCAGACAGACCACAGACCTGAAGCCAGGACTGGTGATGTGGCTACTTCACTGAGGGAGCTACCCTGTAGCAGTGAGACTAAAGGTGAACCACAGCTGCTGGTGGGTACTGATGTTCCCTTGAACAGAGTGACTGCAAGGGCAGAGGTGAGTACTAGTACCCAGGCTGACAGTGAGGCACCAGTGTCAGAGGATATCACACTTCCTGTGGAGGGGGAGCTGGGAAGAGTTACAGAGAGAGAGTTGAGACAGGCTCAACTTGCAGACCCTACATTACAAGGCTTGAGGGAGGTAGCTAGGGAGGCACCTGATTCTCAAGGAAAAAGGGATTCTGTACACTGGAACAAAGGGTTACTGTATATAGAGTGGACCCCTGAGGGAGGGCTAGAAGGTGAGGTAATAAACATCTGGTACTTCTAGCCATAGCCCATGACATTCCCTTTGCAGGTCATATGGGCATAAAGCTTTCAAAAAGATTTATTATGCAGAACTTTTATTGGCCTGGGATTGCCAGGGATGTAATAGGGTACTGCAGGACCTTTGAGCAGTGCCAAAAAGTAAGCAAGGCAGGAAACAGGTTCAAAGCTCCTTTGATGCCTTTGCCTGTGACAGAGGAGACATTTCAGTGGGTAGCTATGGATATTGTGGGGCCTCTGAGTACCCCAAGCTCCACAGGAAAGAAGTATATCCTAATGGTAGTAGATAATGCTACTAGATACCCTAAGGAAGTGGCTCTGTCCTTCATCAAAGCAGAGAATGTGGCAAATGCTTTGCTAGAGATTTTCAGCAGGGTAAGTTTCCCAACAGAAATACTGACTGACAGAGGTGCCAATTTCATGTCAGACCTGCCGGCTTGTCTGTGGGAGTGGTGAGGATGGAAGCACCTAAAAACCACCCCCTAGCACCACCAGACTATTGGTCTTGTGCAGAATTTAAACTCTATGCTAAAGACCACACTACAGGCATTTGCAGACCAGTTTAAGAGGGAGTGGGACAAATATTTGCCCCATCTATTGTTTGCATACAGGGAGATTCCCCAGGAATCCACAGGTTTTTTACCCCTTGAGTTTTTGTATAGACATAGGGGAGGGGGGCCTCAGGATTTCATTTGTGACGAGTGGGAGAGTGTGTGTGAATGCCACAAGGAGTCTGTTATGACATATTTCCTAAACCTCAGGACAAGGCTTAGGGAGCTCATGAGCTTGGCCCATGAAAACCTGGCAGGAGCCCAACAGCAGAAAAAGGTCTGGTATGACAGAAATGCTTGATCCAGAGAGTATGCTATGAGGCAGCAGGTGATGGTTCTCATTCCCGTCAGCCACAATATACTGCAGGCAGCTTGGGAGGGACCCTTCAAGATAGCAAGGAAGACTGGTGATGTTAACTACATGGTAGAACTGCTAGGCAGGAGGCAGGGGCACAAATTGTACCATACTAACATGATGAAGCCTTACCATGAAAGAGAGGCCCATGTGCTGAGTACTTGCAGTGGATGGCAGGAGCAGTCTGAGAGGGATCTGGTGACGGATTTCCTTCCACTGAGGCTCATACTGACACCTCAGTGGAAGGGTAACAATGTCACAGTGACTATCCCCTACCCAGGTTTGAGAAATCCAAGCAGTGTTACTGGAGTTGGACATGTTCATTGGGAAACCAGAGTGTGCCCACCTGGTGCAGCCCCATGTGGATATAGGACCATGATGCCCTATAAAGCAGGCCACTTACAGGGTGCTAGAATGAGTCAGACAGACTCTGAGGGTCAAGATGCAGGAGATGTAGGAACTGGGAGTAATCAAGGAGTCCAGCAGTCCTGGGCCTCCCCAGTGGTGCTGGTAACAAAGAAGGATTGCAGAAATGGGTTCTGTGTGGACTACAGGAAACTAGTCACACAGAGTTAGATGCTTACCCCATGCCTAGGACAGATGAAACCCTAGAGCAGCTAGGTGGGGCTAAGTATCTGAACACTACTGATCTTACCGAGAGCTACTGGTAGGTGCCCTTGGCTCCCAATGCCAGACAGAGGTCAGCTTGTGTGACTCCTTTCAGCTTGTATGAGTTCATGAAGATGCCCTTTGGGATGAAAAATGCCCCAGCAACTTTCCAGAGGCTGGTAGATCATATTCTGGCAGGAGATTATGCCCTTTCTTACCTGGATGATATTACCATCTACAGGCATTCCTGGCAAGACCACCTTCAGCATGTCAGGGAGGTGCTGGGAAGATTGCAGAGGGCAGGGTTGACCATTAAGCTGAGCAAGTGTCAGGTGGGTATGGCAGAGGTCTCCTACCTGAGACATAGAAGTGGGAGTGGTAAGATCAGGCCTGCACCTGCCTAAGTGGAAGCCATTCAAGCATGGCCTGCCCATTACCAAAAAGCAGTTAAGGGCATTCTTAGGGACAGTGGGGTACTATAGAAAGTTTGTCCCCAATTATAGTACCATAGCTGCTCCCATCACAGACTTGACAAGGAAAAACAGTCCAGATAAGGTAGTGTGGATCCCCGCATGTGAGCAGGCATTCCAGAAACTTAAAGGAGCTTTGGGAGGACACTCTGTGTTAGCCAGTCCAGAATACAGCAAAGGATTTGTTGTGCAGGTGAATGCTTCAAACCTTGGGGTGGGAGCTGTACTTAGCCAGGTTTCCTCAGAGGGAGAAGAGCACCCAATGGTACAATCTAGGGAGGAATGTTATGCATCTATAGAAAAGGAATGTCTAGCCATAGTATGGGCACTGCAGAAACTTCAGCCTTATCAGTATGGAAGGAAATACACTGTTTTTACAGACCACAATCCCTTAACATGGCTACATAGAGCCAGCCATGAAAATGCCAAGTTATTAAGGTGAAGCTTAGGATTGTAGGAATAGGACATGACAATACAACACCATAGTGGGGTCAGCAATGCCAGTGCAGATGGGATCTCAAGATAGGGAATGGGGTAACATATTTCCATATAGGCTTATTTCTCTCAATCCATGTTTCTCAAGTGTGTGATGATATGGGCAAGTGCCAACATAGCCAGCTGGAGTTTTGTAAAGAATGATATGTCCTTTTACTATCAAACTGATTTATACAAGATGCTTGTGTTACAAATGTACATGTCATTTGTAGATCAAATATTTTGCACAGACGCTTGTGCTGAAAATGAATTTGTGAGCTTTTCTTGTGTTGAAATGCATCAACAGTGCACCCTGCTGAAATGAAGAGAAATGTACATGTATTATTGTAGGTCAATTAAATGTATATGTTTTAATAGAGGATGCTGGCACAATGGAAGTTAACTTAAAGAAAAATAAGGGAAATGTAAATGAGCTGTTAAATCATTAAAAGGCACCCCGCAGTGCTGAATAGGACTGGATATGCTGGGTCTGGGGAAAAGCCTTTGTCTATTAGCTCAGTGAAAACAGGGCAAGCATCAGCCACTGCCATAAACATTTGGATGTGTATTGTGGCAGTCTGTGCCAATTACTGCCTCAGCTTCAAAGGGGAATACTGTGAGAACCTAGAGTCAGGTCACCAAATGAGGTCATTCTATTAGCCCTCTTGGAAATCATATTTTAGATATAAGAAGGAGAAATCTCAGAGTATTGAGGATTCTGTTTGGGAAGTCTGACTAGAAAGACCCTCAACCACATCATCTTGTCTTGCGGTAGTAAGTAACTTAACTAGGGAATAGTAATTACTTTAGATTCAGTCAGGAATATAGTGAGGCTTAGTTTAGATGTCGTTTTTCATTATTTGTCTGAGTCTTTCCATCAATGTCCTTTTTCAATATTTTCTGTGATCTGAACTCTGTGGTTTACTGTGAATATATATTCAGTATGTTCATGTACTTTTATTATTTATTATTAAATATATTTAAAACTTTTATTGTGGCTGGTCCTTGTAGAAAGATCTAACCTTGGAGAGTGCTTATATTTATTTGGTGATGCTGTGTGGGCCACACCAGGAGGCCTAGCAGTCTTGGTGAACTACTACCATTTGTATTAGTATTAATATTACACACAGTATAATTGGATACCCTTTTAAGAGCATTATAATAGCAGACTGATGGCAGTGATAACTACCTTATAATCTGGGCAAAGTTGGTAGAGTGGGTAATCTGTGCCAGCCTTTCTCAGGTGTGTGTGTGTGTGTGTGTGTGTGTGTGTGTGTGTGAAAATTAAATCTTAAGGAGTATGTGTGTTAGCTATTTGAGACAGGGACATATTTGAGACAGCTACCAAATAGGTGGCAATCCACTGAGTACAGAAGAAGTTATCAGGGACCTGGGGACCCAGGTTGATAGTAGTCTGTCATTCGACACCCATGTAGCTAAAGTTGTTAGGAAGACCTTCTACATTGCCCACCTTATCATGAAGGGATTCTCATCTAGATCAAGGGAGGTCATAGTCTCCCTATACTCATCACTCATCAGACCAATGATTGAGTACAATGCCCCATTCGGAATGTATCTGACCCGACACTTGCAGCAGCTGGAGAGGCCACAAAAGTTCCTCACCAAAAGGATAAAGGGTCTCAAACATCTGTCCTATGCTGCCCGACTGAAAGAACTCCAGCTCTATTCATTCGCTTACCGCTTGCTCAGAGGCAACCTTTGCCTAACATACAAAGCCATGTCAAACCCAGATTTGATGAATATGCTTCACCTCAAAAAATCTAGATCCGTCAGAGCCACAAGGGCGAGACTTAAACCTCGACACGGCTATTAATAGGACGTGCTGGAGGGATAGATTCATCACCCAAAGACTCCCTATGCTGTGGAATAAAATCCCGGTATATGTGAGGCAGAGCACCTCGCTGGCCTTGTTCAAGAGAAATCTTGACCAATGAATGGGAGATCGCAGATATACCCCAGGGATTACCTCAGTGTCACTGCTCAACAGAGGCACAGCAAAATAATGGGTATAGTTCCCCATACTAAAGGGGTGGCATAAGCCACAAAACTATGGGCTAGGCTTGTAAATGCCCTCGGGCAGATAGCCTAGTATGAACCTATGAACCTATGAAGAGCTGTGTTTACAGAGGGGGTGTTGGAGGACTTGCCTTGAACACTCAGCTGAGGACCTAACCCTACAGCTGTACCAGTGGAGAGTCTTATTGGGGACCTGGAGGGAGACAGATAAAAAGACATCCAGATCCTGGGCTGTGTGTGTTCCCCTGTGTGCTGTTAAGGGAAATTGTACTTGATGCAGATAGTTCTACATCTGGAATTACTGAGTGCATCCATTTGTATTTCAAGTGCATGTCCCTCTCCAGTGTCAGTGGTTAGGATTCAGGCTCCTTGATTAATGGCCCAGCGTGGGGAGGACACATATTGTGGCCATCACACTCCATAAAAAATCAGTTTTAATCACTGCACAGTCCTCAGCTTTCATTAAATGTTTTAAAGATGACTGCACTTAGCCATGAAGTAACATGAACCCTAAGGCTTTTGCAAAGTAATTCACAACTTACTAATGCTGAACCTCATATGGTATGCTGTTTTGTGAGAAATGGGTGTGTTTTCAAAAAATACTTTGCTTTTCTTTTTTCATTGCAAATGACTTTCTCTGACCTTATTTGAATATCCATATAGTGCCACTATTAGCAGATAACCTTAAGTCCTTTGTGAAGCCATATACTATGAATACTGGCCTACAAATGGAGTTAGAAGGTTTGTAAAGGTTTAGAATTGAGATAAAAATGTGTCCTCTACACCATATCAAACTGGATTTACTTTACCATACTTGAGCAGCTTTTTCTGTGTCAGGTTTTTAGTTAATGTACAGCTCAATTCATAGAAGATGGCCACCCTCTACACAGCAGACACAAGGCAGAGTAATGGCATGAACAAAGGTGAATGGGCACAAACAGGAAAGGGATAGATGCACAGCACTGTTTTCTAGTGTATCTTACATTTCAACAGCAGTTACAAAAACAGACAAATGGAGCACAGTACGGTAACGTTGTATAGTATGGCAGCTTGTGTGCCTTGCAGTGCACTGTGTCATTAGACAGGTATATGTTCTGCTTTGCAAATTACATAGTGTATGCTGGACAGACAATGCTTCTTTGGTGAGACACAAACATATCTAAAGCATACCTCTCAAACTCTCAGTGCAAGAAAGACTGAAATAATTGGGGAGGGGGGACAAAGTCTCAAAAATAGGGACAGATTTTAAATATTGTTGCTATATACTTAGAAAGTTGTTAGAATAACAGGTTTTGCATTATTATGTATTTTCTGAAGGATATGAAGTCAGAAACTCAAATGTCTGCCATTTAGTGACTTCAGTTCTAAATGATTTACCATAAAACTGCAAATTTTATGTAGAACAGACCAAAATATGAGGCAAAAATCTGGACATTCTGAGATAATCTGGACAGTTAAGAAATATGACCTGCAGTCATCCATATTTGAATGTGTATTTCAGTACTGCTGAACACAGCTCCAGGAACCAAGCTGTGTAACAGTGCATATTAATCAGACATTATTGCAACACATTTAAAAACACATTGCATCCATATGCAGCTCGTTATGCATCAGTCCCTAATGCAGTTCCTTCTGGCCTTGTACTCAGGGACTGACATCACTGTCATGCTACACTCGACTACTCATTTGGGCTGCTCTGTTCTTGCTATCTGAGCAACCGGGGAGCAGCAGTAGCAGGTTACTGCATTTTCTCTTTTTAACTAAAACCTGAGCACTGTAGCACCCTCTGCAGGCAGGGTATAAACCATAGCAACTGGTTTCTACAGTTTAAAAATATTTTTTTTTAACTAAAACATGAACGCTATAGTGATCCCTGCAGGCAGGGTATAAACTGTAGCAACTGTTTGCTATAGTTTAAAAAGGAGATTTTTTTTCTATAAACAAAACTTGAGTGCTTTAGTGCTCCATGTGGACAGGATATAAACTGTAGTAATGATGTGATACACTTTAAAAGAAGAAATTATGTTAAAGAATGATTGGGCAAAAAATGGGACCTGAATGGCTGGTGCAGGAGGTGTGTTTGTCATGCATCTGACCATCTGGTTGGTGTGCCATTATTATTTTATTTTTTTTGCTCTTCAATGGATGAGCTGAGGATATAGCTCTAACTGTAATAAGTTGATTGCTTACAATGTACTGATAAGCTTATTAGTGTAGCGTTTTTCTTTTTGGCTCTTGCTGAGGAGTAGTGTGTTGATTTATAGTACTGGCCTAGGGCAATAGTTGAACCAGCTATGCTTCTGTTTGTTGCAAACTGGCTATCCTACACTTGCTTTAGTGCAGTTTCAGTGAGTAGCTTTTGATCATACTTGGTTAGTCATGGTTAGTGTAAAACTAACACAGTTTTACTATTAACGGCTATGATGCTGTTTGCGCGAGATTAATATATATTTTTTCACCTTTCCCTGTTCTTGTGACTGTGGATTTGAAATGTATAGGCTTTGGAGTGTAGGGTGTTTGCTGCCCTGCAAAAACACTTGTCTATTTCTTGTCCTTTATGAATTACAGTTTCTTCTACTGAAAAAAATCTCAATAAAAGTTCAGCCACAAGAAAGTGATTCAAAGTAAAGTGTACAGTTAGTTTTATATCTGTTCTTTATGTGGGATTTGAAAAGTGTAACTTGTTTTCAGATGACTCTTAGGGGGAGCACTCACTGAGAGACAGGCCAGTCTGCAGACAAATTTGAGGAGGCAGGAAAGTGGGCTCTGGGCTAACTTAGATTTTGGGTCTACTTTATAACAGCAAATGATCAAAAGATCGAACGCTGTTATATCGACCCCTTAAAGTCAAAAACTAAAAAGAGCAAACAACCAGAACAGCAATTTCTTTCCCAGGGAAAAAAATGTTGGGCTGGCTGCCTTTTCCTCTACTGTAGTGCAATCCCGGAGTTGGTATATTTAAGTAGGGGGGTGTGGGGGGGGGCGAAGCCCCCCATTTAAAATAGTGATTAGTGTGTTTTATTATTATTTTTTTTTTGGGAACAGCGATTTCTTTCCCTGGGAAAGAAATCGCTGTTCTGGTGGTTCACTCATTTTAGTTTTCGACTTTAAGGCGTCGATATAACAACGTTCGATCTTTTGATCGTTTACTGTTATAATATAGATCCTTAGATTTTGTATCAAAAGATGCAGGGGTTATACTTCAAGTCTCGAGTCGCAATTAAAGTGGGAAACATATTGAGGGAGGAAAAGACTACTGAGAAGAATGTATTAGATATCATTCCAAAAATTAAACCAGACTTGTCTTTATATTAAGGCAGTAGTAAAGGATAACAGACTGACATTATATGATTGTGGTGAGGATACAAAGAAGGAAGAGTACAGTGGTCAAAAGGGTTAGAAATCTGTTCTCCTGAAGCCAGACTGCAAAGCCTAAAAATGTTCTCACTTAAGGACGTCAGAGATGGGTAATATGATTCAAGCAGGCAAAATAGAGAGATGATAAAGTTATGTTTCATAAAGATATACAACAATGGAAGCAGGAATTGTGACTGGCAAATGTTTGATGGAAAAGAGAGGAAAATAAGGATACATGATTTCATGGAGACAGTGGTAAGACTTTGGAATTATCTATATAATGAAAGGATAGGAGTAGAGTAGGGGTGACAGGTGAGATGAGACACACAGAATAGTAAATTAGGAAGGAAATGGAATGAAACAGCTATAGAAGGTCTTCTTGATACACATTTTATTCTTTTTAGTTTCCTTATGTATGCATCTGCCACAGCTTTGAAAAATTCATTTTACACTACTGTTGGCATAATAATATATAAATATTTAATTGTAAATAGCCTGAAGCCATCTATAGTTTGTGTCAGTTATTTCAATATTTTGTGGTTAATTGAATCGCAATATGTCTTAGCTACCCGTCTTCAAACCACAGCACGATAATTTCTGGAAACCAAACACAATAGCAAACACTCTGTAGCAAAATTAAAATAATGCATTTTATCAGACATATGCCAAGTAGATCTACTTTCATTACATTTTAGCTATTTCCTCTTAAGCTGCTATAATGTTAATTGCTCAGTCAATGAACGTCAAGACTTGCCCTACATGCCGCTCTATCAACATATTATTTCCTCTGAGCAACAGCCCATAAGCTCATTCATCCTCGGGGCAAAAGTTGAGCAATGTAAGAGTGGGCGATGTTAAAGTGCTGAGAGATATACATTAAGCCTTATCGCTCCTGCCCATCCTACTCATGTCCAAGTGACAGGAATGTAGTGAGCCTCTGTGATGTATGCCTGTGTCCCCACAGTCTGTGCAAACTTGTGATGCCAAGTCTCCACTGGAAAATAACCCTTGGAGAATGTGCCCAGACACATGTTCCTCACCCAAATCTCTAATGCCAAGGGGAGGTTTTATTCATCTTCTTCCTGTACCAGCTTTAAGAGATGCCCAAGCCATTAACTGAATTCTGGTCACCCGGGTCATGTTTAACGCTCTGTCTCTCCGCACTAATGGAGTTAACACTGTTTTTGAGAGTACAGATCATCAGATATTTCCTCTCTGTTTCAAAAAGTAACCCATCAGAGTTTGTTTATTTTTGTGGTTACTTGTTAGAAGGATAACACGCTACATATGTAAAAAAAAACTTTAAAAAATCATTCTACTAATGCCTTAGTACCACTGGCCAGATTTTCAAACATTTCAGACTAAAGCAGAGACTTCTGAGGCCATTCAAAGCTGATATGGAGAGTGCATTGGGGTCATAGGATTTACAGACTGCCATCTTTGCAGTACCACATATGTGCCCCTTTGTGCCACAGAGAACATCAGCTTGTGCCCATGCAAATGAGATGTTCAGTTATGCAGCTAGGCAAAGTCCGATCTACAATGGCAGCTATTGTCAATGGCAGGTTCATGCAGGAGAAGGTAGGAGGGCCCATCTTCTTAATGGGTATTCTAGGCATTCGTTAGGCAGTGAACTATTATTCTATCCTGCAATCCAGCTAGTCAAAATGTAGTACAGTATTGTAACTCCCATGCTGTGGCTGAGAAGTGTTCCTTGAGGACCAGTTCACTAATCAAGTCAACAAATACAATAAGTATAAAATAGAACCTTGGCGTCATCCTGGCATACTTTACTGAGCCCCCTATGCCTAAACCTTTGTCCTTCTGTGGTTAAACAGCTGACAACCTGCACATACAGCTAACATTTTAAACAACAAAACATAATAACATAGGCTTTTGTAACCTGCACATTTCTGCACTGTGGCCACTGTATCCAACAGCATCATGAAAAGTGCATTGTGTTGTTTCATGCATCTCAGGTGAGATGTACCATCCTGAGCACAGGTGCCTGGATCCACATAATAAATGTTACCTAAGTTTCCTTAAGGATGAATGTAGCCAGGGTTAGGAGCAGTGATAAGACCAGGGCATTGTGCCCATCCCAGAAATTCCCACTAACTATGGGATCTGGGTAAGATAGCCACAATATGCTAAATTAAAAAAAAATAAAAAACAAAATAGAAGCAGCTCTATCTGATGGCTATAAAAATGTAGCTCCAAGCAACCAAATAAACAAATACAGGAATAAATAGAAATAAAATGAAAGATAAGCAGTTGTGTGTGACATCCATAAAAAAAGCACTTTTGTATGGTAGCACTACATGGTAACTTTTTACATCCAACAAGATGCAACTTTACCTTTTTGTGTAGGAAAAGTTAAATCAGCAGTCATTTTATAATATGCATATATATTTTAATTATTTTATGCCAGTTATTTGGCCCAGGACACAGCTCCACTCTGTTTATTGTATAGATATCATGTACCTCCATGTGTTTTGTATGGTAAAAAGCTGGCACCATTATAACGATTTCTTTTAAGATTAAAATGCACAATGCTGCATAAACAAACTGTTTTCACAGCTGACCTACAGAGAAGCAAAAATATTCAGAATGCTAACATTTCACAGCTTACCTGTTAAAATGAAATTACTTGTGTGTGCATAGCTATTTCTTGTGGACCCAAGCCTTAACATGCAGTATCGGTGCTCTGATCAAGCAGAAGCAAGACAGGCAACAGCAGACCTCTCAGTATTTCTGTCCTCCTCAATCATGCAAGCTGTGCATACATACAAAAACTATTTGCTTACCACCACAGCAACCTCTCATGCACTGTGAACAAGAGAGTCCTAAACTTCTAAGCAGAACATAAATCTAAACAACAAAATGTCAAGGAGAGTGGTTTTGATGCAATCACAACTCCACTAAAGTAAATATTAAACTAAATGAAGGAAATGCTGTCAGCATAATCATTCTTAACAGACATGCAGAGTTTGATTGGGTTATTACAAATGGCACTCTCAGCTATCAAACAGTCCTAAAAGGTGCTACACTTAAAACTGCAAGCCTTTAACAATCATGCTAATGAAAGGCATCAGTTCCACCTCTTCTCATTTTGGCATCATTTTAAGCAGTCAAATATGCCTACAAAATTGCACTTTTATAATCACAATAAAATACTATATAATTATGTTTGCTACCTACTGCTGAGGGGGAAAAACAATAGAGCATGTTTTCCACTTATCCATGCATGACTGGCTACAAAAATGTATTCAGCTGTCTGCTTTAAATAGTCATAAGAACATGCCCTGGTTCATCCATTGTTTAAAGTATGCATCATTTACCCTGTATGAAATGACTGATTAGGGAAGTCTTCATCAGAAGGTAAATATTGCTACTGTTGATACATTTTCTAATTTACTGAGCAATAACATTTTCTTTTTTTTTTTCTGGAAATGCCTCCCAAACAGACTTTCCATTTCAGAGATGTAGGCCAGTCTTTGCTACTCATAACATGGTCTGTGACAACCCTCCACTGGACCAGTAATCAAGGAGCCTCAATCCTCACCAGCGGGGATGTGAACTGAGAGGATGACAAGGTACACACACACAGTATTACCAGATGCAGCTCTCTGCATCAAGTGCAATTTCCCTTCAGAGCACACAGAGGCCACAGTCAGTCCAGGGCTGGTTTCTCCCTCTTTCTCGAGATTCCCAATAAGACTCCCACTGGCACGGCTATAGAGTTGAGATCTCAGCTAAGTGGCCAAACCAAGACCTCCAGCACCATCTCTGTCAGACCAGTGCTTCATGTCCCTGCCTAAGTAGCTGACACACACACTCTGTGATTCGATTTACACACACATCTGGGAAAGGCTGGTATGGGCTTATTTGCTATGCCCCCTTTTGCCCAGATTATAAGGTAGTTATCACTGCCACCAGACAGCTCCTTATCAGCTACTTTAAGGCTCTTAACAAAGGGTGTCCGATCTTACTGTGTAATGTTACTATTAATACAAATGCTAGTTTGACCAAGAGCAAGCCTATTAGGAGTGGCCCACAGTGTCACCAAATAAATATGCAAGTCCTCTCAGAACTTAAATATCTCTAGACATATCAGCCATCATGAAATGTTTAAATATATGTAATATATAAAAGAACAATACTAAATATTTATTTACAGTGACAACAGCGTTCACAATCACAGGAAATATTTAAAACAACATTACAGGACAGTCTCAAATAAATGAAGAAAAATATCTAAACTAAGCTTTGCTATATTTCTGACTATATCTAAGAGAGTCATACTATTCCCTAGAAATGTACTTCATGAGAGTAAGGCAGATGTGATAAATGGATTTTCTAGCTGATGTTGTCAGGTCAAAGAAAGAATACAGAATGCTGTGTCGCTCTCAGTTTTCTCAAATTAATATCTCAAATATTACTGCTGGGCAATCTTGCAGAATGACATCATTTCTTGTCATCTGACTTCTAATCTCCAGGCCCCAAACAACCATTGATAGCAGCTGGTAGCATTTTGCATCTAGCTGTGAAAATCCACAGACCTCAGATCTTTGGTAGATCCTGGAAGTCATAAAACAATAAAACATTTCCAAGACAATACAGAAAGCTCCCTAGGTTTAGACATTGTGTTTCCTTGCTGCATTGAAACTGAAAGACATATTTTATTACGTAGCTACAAAGTAATTTAATTTCAGCTATTTTTCTGAGGTTAACCTCCTGTATTCCAGTTTCTACTGATAAAAATATACATTTAAACAGTTACAATAGTGCATGTACATTTCTGTTTTTTTCCCAGTTGGGTACACTGTGGATACATTTCAAGCTCTTCACAAAAACCTTTTCAACACACACTTCTGTACCAGCAGTTTGATATACACATGACATACAGTTCTAATACATTTGTAACACAAGCATCTTATATGAATCATGTTGATATTCACAAATGACATATAATTATTTACAAAATTTGAGATAGCTGGGCTGGCAGTATATCTCTTTTTATCACAATGTCCATGATTGCTCTAACACCCTTTGGAGTGGTACATGCATTCTTCTGTTTTTTGGGTCTCTGACACTCATAAAGCCCTTTCCATTCTAGTGAGCTGCTATAGAGACAGGGCTTTAAAACTGGGAATTAGAGAGTCCTATATGCATTACTGTCTGTAAACCAAGCCTGGTAATGTTCCAACATTTGAATTTCATTTTCCCCGGTGGGCAAATATGTAAGATCCCTTTCAAAAATTGTTTTATTTGAGCAATGATGGAAAGGGTGATCTATGAGAAGACAAACTGAAATGGCTGATATACCAAGAGTTCAACAAATTACTGGACAGTAATGCACAGATATAATCAAGAACCAGAATCATCCTGGCTATCTACCCATACATGATTCCCTAGTAGCAGTTTTTCTGACCTCCTTAAGTCCCTCAGAAAAAAGGTGCATAAGAGGTATCAAAACTGGATCATCCAAGCAGTAAGTTGAATCATTTTTAGACTGGGGTGTATCAAAGTCCCCCTATCTTGTATGAATAAATCCAGTCTTTGTGGAAGCTTATGGTAATTGTCCTTGTCCAGAATGAAAATATGGGAGAACCACTGTTGCCTTGGCCAAACGGGGTCAACACTACAAATTTTTGT
The DNA here is from genome assembly GCF_019279795.1 of Protopterus annectens. NCBI lineage: Eukaryota > Metazoa > Chordata > Ceratodontiformes > Protopteridae > Protopterus > Protopterus annectens. Next base: position 578,347,136 of record NC_056747.1, on the reverse strand, counting down.
AAAGTCCTTCTGGATTTTTTTAGAAGAACTCTGGTAATCAGTGAACAGGCATACAGGAACATTCCTGTCCATGGTAATGAAAAGGCATCGGTATTTCAGGCCTGCCAGTAAGGAGACCTGGAGCAGAATTTCTTTAGTTGTCTGTTCTGAAAGGAGGTAAACAGATATACTTGAGGTATTCTTCACACATGGAAATTTTTTTGGAAGACCTCAGGATGATTTTTCCATGTGTGAGGGTCTAGTCTGTTTTTGATGAAGTTGTCTGTAATAAGATTTTGTTATGAGAGAATGTATGAAGCCTGAAGAGTTGGACTGAGCTGACTTACTACTTCCAAGGATTTTGTAGCCAGTTTGCCAAGGGAGTATGATCTTGTACCCCTTGTTTGCTTATGTACCACAGCATTACGATGCTAACTGTATATATTAGTAATGGTTCTGGGGACTAGAGATGATTCATGGCCTTCAAAACAGTGATAACAGCCAACATCTCCTTGATATTTATGTGTTTCTGTCTGTCTACAGGATTCCAGAGTTTGCACTTTTACCCCTTTTGAAACTGCTCCCCACACCAGATCAGAAGCATCTGTTGTGACTGAATTCACTGGTGATGGAAGGGAGAATAAAAGACCCAGTTTACAAGCTGACATATGCACCATCTATTTTCCCGCTTTACAAACCCCATTACTGGAATCTGAAGGTGTGAATGCTGAGTCCAGACTGATATGAGGTACCATTGTATTTTCCTCATGTGTAGACTGGTAACAGGTAGCATGATAATATTTGATGCCCTGTGTCCCAGAATCCCGAGAAACTCCCTTCCAGACTTTGGTAAGACAAACTCATGAAGCACTGTTGAAACATATTTACTTTGTCTGGAGGGCAAAGTGTTTTTTTCTTGAGCAAGGCCAACAAACATGCCATGAATACCATTTTGTGAGAAGGAATGAGAGAAGGTGTCTGTCAGTTGATTTGAAATCCCAGATTCAGTAAAAGTTCCTGGACAGTTTTTAGAGACTTTTGACAGCCGGAAAAGGAGTCTGCAAAGATTAGACAATCATCCAAATACATGAAAATGTGAATGCCTTAGACTCTGTAATGAGCTAAGAATGCAGCTAGGCATTTAAAAAAGAGAAGTGATAGTGTAAGCCATATACAGCAAATCATAAGACATGCCTGAATTGTTTGGCAATAGGAATGTAGTAACAGATGTAATTTAGGTGTAACTTTATCATGAAAGCTAGGGTTGGGATCAAAAATACAAGATTCTGAAGAGATAACATCTTGAATGTGGGAATCTTGACATGGATGTTTAAAGCTTAAAGACTTAGTACTGGCCTCCAGGATCCTTCTGATTTGCTTTTAGACTGAAGTGTGCTGGTTCTTTCACTCACTGGGATATCATGTTGTACAGAATGGGAAGGAAACAGCAAAATATGGTTCATTGCCAAGACAGAGTTCCCAGGAACACTGGGGGATTTCCATTGCCAGGATTACTTACATTCCATCACCATCAGAATCCAACTATATGGGACTACTTGACAACAAAGGGGCAGTTGAAATCTGAGGCAGATGGAGAGGTTGCCAGGGTAGGGAACAGATGAAATCTGAGGCAGATGGAGAGGTTGCCAGGGTAGGGGGTGGGGAGATCCAGAACAGACAGATAGTCATGCTGACTGGGAAGGCTGTCCTTGATTTTGTGGCTTTTCCTTTTTCATAAAGGTTCCTTCTCATTGACCTCCCCCCCGAGTACTTGTCCCCTGCTGTTTAAATTGTTTGTTATGAAAGGGGAATGAGGAGGGATTAAAACTGCTACTTGGTTTAAAAAAGAGGATTAAAAAGTTGTGACACCCCATTTTTCAGTTTCTCCTTTTCATTACACTTCTAATACCTAAAATACTTAAGGGCTAAAAAGAGAATCTTTATCAAGAGAGAATTCAAGATATCATATTTTACATTATCAGGAAGGTTTTGAGACTGAAGCCAAGCAAGTCTTCTCAAACGTGATCCAGAAACAGACTCGGGGCTTAATTATGACACTTCAGAGTATGCTTTGTCACCCATCACAGATACATTTACAGACTTCTGTTTAGCTCAGAAGGTAATTGGTTAGCTAATAACTTCTGTATATTATACAAACACATAAGCAAAAGCTTTAACATAAGGGCTTGACAATTTAAAAGCCTGAAAGTTGAAGTACTAGAAGCACGCATCTTCTTCCCTAACTTATCCATGGCCTTCTCATCTCCAATGAGACAATGTGGTTAGAAACAGGAACCTGTTTAACAGCAGCAGGATTAGGAATAGAGATAACTGCTAGGTCTCCCTTGAGATTAGAAAACAGGTACTTGTGCGACTGGGGTACTTTATAGTCTTATCAAAACTTTTGGCAGTAAATGTTTTTGTCCAGTAAAATGGTTGCAGTAAGAAAAACACCCTCTAAATCAAGAAAAACAGGAAAAATGTGAGTTGCTTTAGGCATCTGCAATTATGTTAAATCACAAACATTTTCTGAGCCCTAGAGTCTTCACTCTGTTCCCACTGAAAAAAAACTCACTCATTTTAGATAACATTTCTGAAAAGTTGATTTCTTCATTAGAAATATCTGTAGAAATGCTTTCTTCAGAATCTGAAATCTCAGTGGCATCCTCAGAAGTTAACTTCTCCCCTGTAAAGCTTCACTTTCTCACTGGAAAGTCCTGTCAAATAAAGAAGGAATTTTTCTTCCTGCCTGAGGATTAACTTGCTGTTTGAAAAGTAGCCACCAATTCCTTAGCAGAAAACAGTAGATTAGTTCTATTTATAGTGACAGAGACAGGTTGACAGTTTTTCTTACCAAGTACAGTGTCCCCCACTCTGGCAGGCCCCTTAGGTACACTTCTCTCAGCTTCCACATTACCCTCCTGGCCAGATAGAAACACTTCATCTACTCCTTCTCAAGTCAGCAGCAAAGGTGGTTACCCATGACCCACCCTGGGCTTTCCTACAGCCACAGAGGCTGTAACTATCTCCTAGACTTTGGTGACTGTTAATGTTACAGTTAAAGGACCAGGGGAGGAAGAGAGGTGGTTTGATGAACAACTACTGGCCACAGCCAAGTCACCCATCAGTGGCTATGGCAACAAGGGTGTTGGAAACATCCTACAAACTTCCTTAGCAATTCTCTTCTCTTTGAATGCTGGGAAGGGTAATACTGAGGAGACTGTTTGCTGCTCAATAAGTAAGCAGATGAGGAAGAAGTGAAGCAGGTAGTGTGGCCATGAACAGTCAATTAATGTGTATGAGAAGGAACTTGGCAGTTCTGAGGTAAATATTACACTGACAGCACCCCACAAGCACAGTATGCTTTCTCCAACATTCTAAACAGTAAAACTGATACAGTTATTAGTCATAAATTAAACACTTCCTCCACAAAATGTTCATAATGTCAATCAGAACAAATAAGAAGAATATGTCTGTTCCTTTGGCTTTATTTCCTAGGCACATCCGCATGCATGCACACACACACACACACACACACACACACACACACACACACACACACACACACACACACACACACACGCACACACACACAGAATTATTGTCAAAAAACACAAAATTCTACATAAAATTCAATACAGAAAGCTGGATTTCCCCAATAAGGACTTATCTGTCCAGCTTAACAATCACAGCTGACTGACAGGTAGACCACTAAAGAAACACTCACTTTGATGGTAAGAAAGCTCTGAAGCTTTAGGCATTCCTCTTGCCATTTATGGGACCACCCCATGTGTCCATGCAGAAGTACCTGGAAGGCACCCAGAGGTTTTGGAAGCTGGCCAGTGCAGGTGGGGTTGACACACATAGCTTGGCCTACTGTGATCAAAGTGGAAGTACAAGCACTAATAATCTGCTCAGTGAGACTGGCTGCAAGGTACTCTGTTCTGTTTCTGGAAGGGGAGGGGTTGTGAAAAAGACTCTGGATATAGAATACAAGCTATGGGGCTGGTAGAGTGAGACACCTTTCTGGAAAGCTATACTGATATTTATGGTTACAACTAACCAATTTATGACAAATATAAGTAGGATTATTTACTTTTGGCTTAGTATATAACTAGAACAAAAGCCAAAGACGACTTTATTCAGGTCTATAATTTTTCTATAACCACTTAGAGGTTATCGAAACAGAAAGGACAGTTTGTAAGAGAGCTTCATTGAGAAGATTCTGCCTTAATTTTAAAGTGTTTGCAATCAAAGCATTGGCTGAGTAAACATTTGAAAAGTTGAGACCTGCTTTAGTGAGTTACGGAATATGGAGAGAATGGCCAAAAAATGGACTTACACACACTAAAAATGGACTTAGTAAGTCCAAGATGGCCATTTTTCAGAATATTTCAATTTGTCTGTGGTATGGTAGTCTCAGAACTGATTATATATATATACATATATATATATATATATATATATATATATATATATATATATATATACCCACACACATTTGGGAGTGCAGAGGGGCTTGCCCCCCCCCCCCCAAAAAAAAAAAAAAGTTTAAAGGAGAAGAATGAAGTTCAAAATTTGCTCTTCTGCAGTTTTAGTCTTTCTTTCCAGTTTGTTTGCACTCAGCATTGCAAATACCAACATTCCAATAAGGAGCCCATTGGCTGAGTAATGAAAAGGTTATTGGTTTTCATGTTCAGATGTAATGCTAATGGATGGGATAACTTTAGATCACTGACATGAACGCTTCTGTCAAGTGAAAAATCTACCCGATTGTTGTTCTGAGGAATGACCAATACTTTTTTCTGTATTAACTCTTCCATAAATGGGAATTGTACCATTTAGGGAATCACACTTGTTCTTGTGGTTACAAAGGGGGTCGCTGTGCCATTTAGGGAATCCTACTCATTTCCACGGGTAGATGTTTCTGATTTTGACAGAACTTGTCTCTACTTCCTTCTTCCTAGAATGGGTTGTAGTTTGCCATCCTCATCCTTTGTACCAGATAATGTAGAAACTAGAAGGTGTATGTTGGTAATGTCCGTCTAGCATGGGTTTAACAGCTGATATGGGAAGATGAGGCTAGAGAATACTGCTGCCTTTCGCTCCTTGCTGGCAGGTGGCCAATGTCTGAAATGAAGGAGAAGATGCAGTTCAATGGGTCTGAAAGACAAGCCAGTTACAGAGGCTACTACTGCCATGCAATACCCTTGTCATGACAACACTAGACATGTCTGGGGGTGTGAAGCTTGGTAGGATTTTGCAATTAATAGTCATGCTTAGAGATTCATTTTAAAATAATAATGCTGGCTTCTTGCCAAGTTTCCACTGAATTAGCTCTTAGCCGAAATGTCTCCCTCACTATATTTTCCAGTCTGCAAGAAACATAAGGAAACCCAGAAAGTAAATCCAGTCAGTGCTTATCTCAAATCACATGCTACAACAGTTCAGAAATCAGGATTTAGTTCAGTATGCAATGCCATGAGTAAAACAAGAGCATATAAAAATCTCAGTAGTCATAATAGCCTTCCTCCATGAGTAAATCTCAACACTACGCTAAAAAGTTCCAGTGAGTGAATGAAAATTTTGTCCACAAATTGAAAAGTAAATAAAATACCCATCCCATTACATTCTTCATTAGGAGAATAGAAAGCAAGAAAACCTAAATGAAATGAAATAAGTACACATCTGTAATGAAAAACAAGCACAGAAATGAAAGTAAAAAAATATAAAAAGGAATTATTTGTTGTACACATCTTCCCTAGCATTTACAAACTTTGCACAGCACTAAAACACAAAGGTACTTATCTAACATCAAATGATCCCCAAAACCTTATCATACAGCAGCATGACCACAAGATACCAAAGTGCAGCAGAATAAAATGGTGCACCTCAAACTTCACCACCAGTTATGGTCATTTTCTAACATTTCAGTGCATAGCAAGATCATGTGACCATCACACTTGTTAAAATGAAGCTCACTTTGACTCAGTATGTATATGTTACTTAAAAAGAACAGCAAACAGAAGTTACCTATTAATGTCAGTATCTGCAGCATCAGGCCATTTCACTGTTTACTTCTTTTAAGCTGACGGCCACTTTTACAGAAGTTTCTAAATTATATTCAAGGGACATATGCCCAGAAGGGCTGTGATCACTTAAAGTTTATGACCCTACATCTAAATCAGGAGTCTACCAAGTAAAAGAAACTGAACTATAACCCACTGACAGCAAATTAGACGAGTCATGCTCATTAAAATACATACGTCTGAATTATAACTGTTATCTGAATTAAAGCAAATTTTGTAAGGGGTAAGCCCTCAAAGCCCCCTCCCCCATGTGATGACTTTGCCTCTAGCACCCATGTTACTTCATATTTAATTTTTTCATAGTTTTTAACATCTTAAGTACTTCACATACAGCATAAAGAAGCAATGGACAAGCAAAACAATTAAGGGAGCAACAAATATTACAGAATATGCATAGTTATCCAAGATACAAGAGCTCAGAGGATCACTGAATTAACAGAGATACATAAATGAACTTTAACGTTAACAATCTTTTCAGAAGTAAAACAATGAGGTGGCAAGAAAATTAACAAACCAAACTTATACAAAATTCATGAGTTTATAGGGAAATACAGTACGATCAGTCTTCAGACTATAATACACCTAGCCACTAATAACAATCAGACAGGGTCCCAAGGTTAGAATCAAACCGTGCATCTTATACCTATGAGGTAAACAGCTTAACCATTATGCCAAAACCCTGGTACGTATACCTCACTTGTTAATGAAGCAGTAGCAATGTCCTGGTATGCATTATCAAAGTATCACAAACAACTCAAGACTGTTTCAAAGAGGTCTGAAACAAAGAACAAGATGATCACAAATACTCCAATCACCAGCTCCTGATAAAACACCTGTCTGACCTTGTCCTTTTGATGGAGAATGAAAGGGCACTACATAAATGTCAGGAACCTAGGTCTATGGTATGCAAAGTATTTATTCAGGACTGGAACATAGAGACTATAGTCACCATAGAAGATACAGTCCTGAGGAAATGTAGATTGTTAGCTTGTCAAATTAAGAAAAAAGCTTATTGGGGTATAGTGGCACTCTGAATGCAGAGATTCTGGCACGTGTATGAATCAGAGTACAGTGGCACTCTGAATGCAGAGATTCTAGCGTGTGCATGAATTGGGGTACAGTGGCACTCTGAATGCAGGGATTCCGGCCTGTGTATGAATCAGGGTAGAATGGCACTCAATGCAGAGATTCTGGCATGTGCAAGACTTGGGATAGAGTAGCACTCTGAATGCAGAAATTCTGGCATGTGTATGAATTGGGGTACAGTAGCACTCAATGTAGAGATTCTGACTAGTGTATGAGAGGTTTGGAAGCAAACCAGTGCATTTGCCCCCTTATCTCGCGCACCCCTATTCATTCTGTAGTCCCACTGGTTGTACCAGTTTCCCATGGAAGCTAAATATCCAGAGAGTACATGACCTATGGCCCCAGGAGGCCACTGTGTAATATAATAAGTATCATGCATGTTGTAAGTAATACAGGAATGACAGATATACAATAATGTCATACAATATGAGGATGCATTTATTAAATGCATGTTATTTTACATTATTCTGATAGCTTCAACTAACTGCACAACGTAATCAGTATAATGAAGTTTGTAAACCTTTAAAGATTATAAGTATAGAAAATAGGCCAATATTCCTGCTCAGTGGAGAAATGTTTTAAATTCTCTGGATACCTATGTATGTATTCCATAATGCAAGTCATTCTGAAAACATATATTATGATGTTGTTAATGTAGCATATGTAGCATAGAGGGCCATAAAAACAGGTTCCAAACAAAATAGCTTTTCACCTTACATGTTATCATCATCAAATGAAAAAGTCATTCCATGAACACAGTTTAGTGCCGACAGCAACTGGACTTTGTCAATTTTCTATAAAAGTGCTAGTTTTCCTGCTTATAGAGACAAACACACACACACACACACACATATATATATATATATATATATATATATATATATATATATATATATATATATATGGACTTTGTCAATTTTCTATAAAAGTGCTAGTTTTCCTGCTTATAGAGACAAACACACACACACACACACACATATATATATATATATATATATGTTTATAGCTACTGCTGTCAAAAATGTCATTTGTATCTAAAGTGTGCTACACACACATTTCCTGGAAAGCGCATTCATTGATTAGAAGATAATTTTGTCTTCTCAGACAAAACTTTGAACTTGTTTTGAGAAATTTAATTTTAATTTTAGAGTTCTCTTTGTAGGAAGCATAAATCAAAAGGGAGACAAAATTATTTTTTTTCTCGTACAGCTCAGTTTAAGGATAATTTCCATTTGCTTTCAATTTTCAAGCATGAGAGCTTGAGTGCACCTTTCATGTTGGAGACTGGAATAATGACTTCGCACATCATCTGCTGTTCATTTTCCTTTCTTCACAAACTGGATTTCAAAATGAATCAGATGTCAATGCGACTCTTTGCAGGGAAGGGAAATGCTTGCACTCCTCTGCAGTTCATTAATATACAGTGACAAAGCAGACAGTTCTCACATTGTAAGAAAGATGAGAAACCTCAATTGCTTTTTGAAATGTCAGTAGTAAACATGCATGGTAAACAATATCCTCCATGAGCAGACACAGCAAACAAAAATGACACTTGTAGAAAATGTACAGTATTTTGTTCTTTGCAAATATCTTGGACTGTCTTTATTACATCATGTTATGAAAAATAAAACTTTTGTTAGGATAACAGAATAAACTACTATGGGAAATAATGTCTATGAAATTACAGATATATTTCCAACTCTTGTAGTGCTGTGGCAAAATGCTGAAGTGATTTTTACCAGATCCATATTGAAATGTCTACACTTGAAATGGCAAATGCCGAAAAAAAAAAAAAAAAGACAGAAAACCCAGAGAAGAGCAAATCTTGAAAATTGTTCTTCTCCTTAAAACTTCTTTTTTTACAGGCGGTGCAAGCCCATCATCCCTCCCCGAACTTATACATACCATCTCCAACACTCCAACATCACCATACCTGGGAGAAAAGGGAAGATTCAGTGAAACAGCATCTTGGACTTAGTATATGAAAGTCAAAGCCATCACTTGAGGAAGGGGGTGTTGAAAGCTTGCCCCTTGCAATATTTGCTTTAATTCAGACTTCGTGTATTGTGATTTGCTCTGGCAGGTCTCAACATTTCAAATGGTTACCAATTTTACCACATGAAACAGAGTAAAAAGGATAAGTCCAGATAAAAGCACTTTAGCTAACAGATCTAGGAGACTCTCTCTCTTTCTGATACCCTCCCTGTGTGAAGAATAAAGACACCTTCTCAAAGTTTCCTGTAGTTTATTCAGTTAAGTAGGTAGATGGATGAGTGTTCTTGTTCTAATAAATTACAGTCAGCAGGTCAGTTATTTAAAGGCAGTTACAGACTGGTGGGAGGGTCCATGGGAGCTGATTGGAGGAAAAATTGAGAGATGGAAAAACAAGGAGCCAATCCTAAAGCTTAGAGGTTAATCCCTTACCTAAATATTATGAGAGTTTACCAGCTCAGCAGCCTAAGGAACCTAATTCTTAGTATAAAGGTTTTATTCTTAACTTCTAACAAACAAAACACGACAACACATTATGAGCTAGAACTATATTTAAGAAAGCAGTTTCACCTGAGCTTCATCAACTCCATTTAATAGAGTGGTTTACACTTTGAACATTACAAATGCCTGCTTCTACAAGGCTATCACCAGACCTTATTAGTCTGTTTTGTAACACATGTAAAATGAAAGGCTGTGTCGGCATCAGTGCGGTTCATATTCCTTGGAGCCAAGTGTGACAACCCTCTACTGGACCAGTAATCAAGGAGTCTCAATCTTCATCTTTGGCACCTATGGGGGTGTTCACTGGGAGGATAACAGGTGCACACACTATTTCCAGATACAGCTCTCTGCATCAAGTGCAATTTCACTTAAGAGCACACAGAGACTACAGTCAGTCCGGGGCTGCTTTCTCCAGATCCCCCAATAAGACTCCCCACTGGCACCGCTATAGAGTTGTGATCTCAGCTGAGTGACCAAGCCAAGATCTCCAGCACCCTCTTTGTCCCTGCCCAAGTAGCTGACACACACACACACACACACACTCTTTGAGGTTTGATTTACACATGCATACACACGGGAAAGGCTTGCACTGGTTTACTAGCTATACCCCCTTCTGTCCAGACTATAAGGTAGTTACCACTGCCACCAGTCACTATTTATCAACTACTTTAGGGTCCTTAACAAAGGGTGTCCAATTTTACTGTGTAATATTAATACTAATACAAATGGTAGTTTGACCAAGAGCAAGGCTATTAGGACTGGCCCACACATTGTCACCAAATAAATATGCAAGTACTCTCAAAACTTAAATATCAGCCACAATGAAAGGTTAAATATATTTAATAATAAATAATAAAAGAACAAAAAATACTCAATATATATATTCAGAGTGACATCAGAGTTCAAAACCACAGGAAATATTTAAAATAACATTGCAGTACAGGCTCACACAAATAAAGAAAACAAAATCTAAACTAAGCTTCACTATATTCCTGACTAAATCTAAGAGAGTTACTATAACCTAGAAACTTACTTAGAGCAAAGCAGATGTAGCAAGTGGTTATTCTTGTTGTCAGGTCCAAGACAGAATGCAGAATGCTCTGTCTCACTAAGAGACTTCTAAAAATAATATCTAAAATACTACTGCTGGGATAGCTTGCAGAATGACATAATTTATGGTCATCTGACTTCTAGTTCTCATGCAAACCCCCATTGCTGGCAGCTGGCAGTATTTAGCATCTACCTGTAAAAATACCCAGACAAGGGCTTTTGCTCAGATCTTTGGCAGGTGCTGAAAGTCATAAAATAATTGCATTCCTTCATGCTTCCACATTAGCAATTAGTTCACCCCAAATGCAATACAGAAGTGCACTGGTGCACACACTTTGGGAGAATACAGTAAACTTCCTAGAACAGACATTGTGTCTCTATCTGCATTGAAACATATTTATGGCCTAGCCTATAAAGTAATTTAATTTCAGATATTTTTCTGAAGTTTGCTGGACTGAGGTTAACCTGCTGTATTCCAGTTTACACTATTAAAATATATACATTAAACAGATGCCGTGGTGGTACGGCAGTAGTGTTGTTACCTCACAGCAAGAGGTTCTCCCGTTCGATTCTCGGCGTGGCTTGGGAGTGCCTTCTGTGTGGAGTCTGCATGTCCTCCCCGCGGTTGGGTAGCATTCAAAAGACATGCGTGCGTAAATGGGCGTGCCTTCGTTAAAGGTTGGAAGTCGAGCTGGTACCTCAGTGTTTCGTAAAAATCTACTGCCAATCATTAGCGGACCGGAGTTCTACTGTGGCGACCCCTTACTGGGAAAAAGCCGAAAGACAAACAACAGTTACAATAGTGCATGTAAATTTCTGTCCTCTTCCAGTAGGGCACACTGTGGATACATTTTAAGCACAAGCACTTTACAAATACCTTTTCAACACAAACATCTCTGCAGAGCAGTTTGATATACACATGACATACAGTTCTAATACATTTGTAACACAAGCATCTTATATAAATTAGCTTGATATTCACAAATGACATATAATTATAAAAAAAATTCCAGCTAGCTCTGCTGGCAGTACCCCCTTTTGTCACACCAAATATGAAAACCTTATCACAGAACTTCTTCCAGTCTATCACAAATAATATGAGAGGCTGTGCCCACTTTATGGGGCTCATTGCCTCCTGACATATAATATGAAAGCCTAATATTCTCTTGTATAACAAAAAGGTTTTACTGTAGCTGCTTATAAGAGGCTCATATACATGATTTATGTGACCAGACCACATTCTTCCTCCTTTTGATAAAGACAGACCTTTTTATATGCAGTAGAGATAGTCACTTACAGCTACACTTGGTGGCTCTCATTTTTGAACAATTCAGATATCCAGAGAAATAGCATACAATGGAAAACAAGTCACAGTGTTCACTTTTACAGACCTCATGGATGTGCACAAGTAGGAGGAAAAAAAGTAAGTAAAGTTTCAGACCTCAGAACCTTTTGTGTGGGCTTTCTGTGCCCATGGAATAAAAACCCAGCAAGTGATGAACTGCAGAGTATAAAAACACTTTTAATAAACATAAGAATCTCAGATCTTCTTTGAGCATGGGCAAATCATGCCTATGGTGTAAAGAATATAGCAGTGTGGAGTGATGCCCAGGAACAACAATTTTCATTGTACTGCAGGTTACAGAAATTTTTGTTAAATGCAGACTCATTGGCTACAGGATCTATACCTGGCTGTTTGTGGGGTAGCTGCAGAGAGCGTGGAATGTTCTTGGTCTTAGGACATGGTTTTATAGTACTCCAGTCTGGAGTTTTCACTGTCAAGTTTCTTCCTGAGTCTAGGAGATACTGAGGGTCTTCTGTTCAGATTCTTCCTCTCTTCAGTTACCAAGTGGTAAAGTTAGTGCAAAAGAGGGATAGATAGCTCTGTGCCTGGCTACATAAAGGGTTGGAAACTGGGAGGGATCAGGTGGAAGGGCAGTTAACCAATCTTCTGAGAGTGGGGGTGGTGCCATGGGGCCCAAGGTGGGGTTAGATGATGTAAAAGGATCAGTATGGGAGTGGGCTGTCAATCAAACTGGGAGGCTACAGTTTGGCCAAATTTTCTCACTCAACAGCAAAAGGAAGGCTGAAGTCCCAGATCAATACTAGACAAACAAAAGCACATTTCCAATAACGGAAAGATGCTGTTTAAGTTTGTGTACATCATGAGGTAAAAAAAAAAAAAAAAACACTTTCACACACACACACACACACACACACACATATATATATATATATATATATATATATATATATATATATATATATATATATACACACACATATATATATATATATATATATATATATATATATATATTATACAGTTCCCCTCTTGATATTGTTTCTCTGCTATTCTTTCTGATCATCCTGATCATCTTAATCTTCATGCTTATCAAGTGATTTATAAATAATCAGTGCATCCCAAGATTATATATTCCCCGTTCTTAAGGAGGTATGGGCCTCCTTGAAATTGATTACATTTATAGCTCTGCAATTGTGAGACTGCATACATATCTGCTGATCTCACAAGATCCCAAACATAGTGAAAGTTCTGAAACATGAGGAGAATATACCTAAGATGATGTCCCTTCTTAATCTAGCAGAACCATATTGGCATCAAGCAGGAATGGAAATTAAACCAGAAGTAGAAAAAAATCAGGTAGCAACTGAATTTGCCAAAAAACCAAAAGGAAGAATATAAGGTAAAGGACCAGATGAAAAGGCAAGAAATGTGCAAAATGCATAAATATAGTTGCAAGTATAGAACACTCCTGGAAAAACCTCATGTTGATCAGGATCGAATGCAGGAATGATTAAGGAGAGGCAAATTTTAACCAAAAGATGAAAGTTAATATTGACAGGCCAAGATAGTAGGCTATGTCACTTTGGTTTACCAAATCCATTGAACGTGTTGGAGAAACAGACAAATATATTTTTGTAAAATTGAATTGCAAACAATCACACAACTTGTTGCTGGTTGTGATACACTAACTAATGGCAGAAAGACTGTATACTGAAAGGCATAATAATGTAGCAAGATTGTTGCACTGGGGATTGTGCAAACATTATAATACTGAAGTAGCTGTAAAAACACTGGAAACATGATCCACAAAGCATCATAGAAAATGAAGTCTACATCACATGAGATCATTCATTAACAAGAGTTCAAAAGATAGAAGCAAAAAAAAACAGGTATAGTGGTCCATGAAAAAAAGACAAAAGTAGCATTGATTATTGAATTCGCTACATCTAGTGACTACAGTGTCTCATGTACAGAGAAACACAAAGTCATAAAATATCAGGATATGCACGCAGAAACAAGAGCAATGTGTCAGAAAGATGCCTAGACAGTTCCAATAGTAGTAGGAGAAATGGGTCTTATAAAAGAGAGTCTACAATCGCATTTAAATAGGTTATTAATACATGTAACTCCATACGAATTACAAAAGAAATCATTCCTGGGCACATTGCAGGTGCTGCGAAGAGCACTTCTGGCTGACATCAAAGATTGAAACAATACTAATTTCATGAAATTTAATTATACTTTGACTTAGGAATGGGACCCATTTTTGTCATGGTATTAGAAACCCAAAATATTTGGAGAAATTAAGAAGGGGGAAACTCTAAAAAAAAATTCGAAATTATTTACCCCTCTACCTTGTTCAGTATTTACTTTCAGCTTTCCACACAGCTATTTGCAAGAGGGGGCACTGCATATGCACTGCCCTTGTCATAGTCCTTCTCCCTTTCCAGTTTTTCATTTTTTTTTGTTGAGCAACATTTGTTTGCTTGTCAGTTTTGTAAAAAATATATTTATATTTCATGGAGGGGAAAATTAGGTCATTGGTAATGGAGTTGTCGGGACACTATTTCTTATTCTAAAGCTTTCATTTTGTTCATTGTTCGCTCTAACCATGATGGTCAATACTTCCAGACCAGTTCTGTCATACAGTTCCATAATTTCTTTGTAATACAGTGAGTCACTGACACACCAAATGTTTTTTTTTTTGTATAGGAATTCTCTTTGGTACTCTTTTTACCTTTAAATATTCCCCTGAATAATGATCATCTATTTGTATGGATAGGTATTTAAAGGACATTTTCTCTAACTTGTCAATTTGTTTAGTTACATTGTCCTGTGTAAACTGCTGCACTATCCTTAAAATGGATTTTTTTTTCAACCAAGAATACAATGGTTTAACACAGGCATTCATGATGCTAACATTACTGTACTCACATCTTACCTCACAGGTGGATGGGGGCATTGCTTGTTACAGCTGGTCAGGTTCCACATTAGGTATGTTTAAATCCCTGTTTTTCAGTTTTTTATATGCATACATTTTCTGTTATTATATAATGTTTTATCATCACAATTCATTCTAATGTAATTCAAAGGAGTTTTTAATACACTCATGAATGACTGAAGATACACACACACACACACATATATATATATATATATATATATAGATATACACACACACACACACATATATATATATATATATATATATATATATATACACACACACACACACACACACATATTTTGTTAAAGTTTTTAAATATGTATGTATCATTATGAAAGAGAGGTCAACTGTCTTGTGATTAATTGAACTGCTTTAAATAGAGCACTTAGTGCTGTTTTTAACAAATTCTGTTGAAGTCTGATTCAACTTGCATATAGACGAACGTGCTTAATCATAATAAAACGTATTTCTTCTCAGATTATCCTGGTGCACCTCTTTTTGTCAATGTGATTGTTTTACTTTTTTAATACAAATGGGACGAAATGGATTATGGGAACAAAACATCTAAGATTATGTTAATATGGCAGGCCCTATGGTAGTCATTTTGGGGGAAACATAGAAATACAACGACATGCACTTAGAGTCATTTTGATACTTTAAAACAGCTCATGATACAAGAATACAATGAAAAGATAAATAGATTTTTACAATGGAATTCAAGTTCAAAGGTTCAACTATGAAAACAAAAAGAAAAGAAAGCTGCTGACAATGCCACTGGAATGAAATCTAGCTCCTTATCTTTGCCTTCCCACTCAAGAATATGCCTCAACTCATCTGCTGGGTCACATGATCATACAGATAAATCTATCACAACAAACGTCTGTCCCTGAATTTTAGAAACATCTTGATTTTTGCTTCCAAAGGAATAAATGCGTGCTCTTGTGAAACAGGAAAGATCAAATACAAAATGCCCTCAAGAAGAATGCAAAACTTTTCTTCTGTAGAAATGTCCAACAAATGGCCATACTCTTATCCTTTTGGAGTCCATTCAACAATTTATTAATTTCATGTTGTTAACCAGGGTTGAACACTGATCTATGTAGACCTCTTTTTGCTTCAGCTCAGAGAAAAAAGTAAGGAAAACAGAAATACAAGAATAAAGGAATGAAAAAAATGGATATACACTTATAGTGATTAATATTTGTAAATGACATATGATTTGGTTATATAGTGTAGGTCAAGTTATGAAAAAGACTATTAACATACTGAAGAAAACAAATTAAACAACATCCCATTCTTAGCAATATTTTAATGATAAACAAAATTAAATATGTGAATATCATAACTGCAAACAATCTTAAAAAATAATTTAAATTATTTTACATTAGAAGTTGATGTACATTGCAGAGGATGGAATATGAAAGGTGAGAGATAACTGATCTGATAGTAGAAGAGGGGCAGAGAGGATTAGGACAGATATAAATAGAAGAGAGTGAACTGAGGTAAGAGGGTGAGAATAAAGATACAGAAAAAAAATGTTATGGCAGAGAAATAAAAATATTTATTTACAACTATTAATAGTGTAGTGGTCCTAACATGGCTCTTTAAGATTTAAGACAGGGCATCTGAGTGGGCCCATTCTAGTAGTTAGTTCATAGGGAAACTGGCACTTCCTGAGCATCAAAGTTACTGCTGAGACTCCTTAAAACCAACTTTAATGCTGAAGCAGCAGTAGTTTTCCCAGTGGAATGATGTTTTTCCTTAAGGGTGGGAGATATTGTGCCTCCTAAGCCTGGAAAACTGTTACACCTCACTACAAGGATCTGTTCTTTTCATTCTAGTAATTGAATTGATAGAGGAATTAATTGCCTTATATGTTGTCTGCTAATGGGCTATTGCATTGTTTGATGTGTAAAGCATTAGGTATTTATAAATGTATTTTGAACTTGGATGTTAATTTGGCCAAGTAATTTAAATGTATAATGACAGTTGGCATGAATTTCCAGGCTTTAGGACTTCATACTGAGAAACTGTGGTTCTTGCGGCTTTTTCTTTCTAAGGATGGGAGCATTGCATGGCTGAATTTGTAGTAAGATCATTATATAATATGGTAATGAGATGTGTTCTTAATCTTAGGAATTTTGTATTTGAGTGATGCAGCCACTTGGCCTTAACTCAAAATATATGGAACAGAGAGGCATGATTGCAACAGAATGTATGGGAGGTGGACTATGGAATGATAGATATTATCAGAAACATTGGTGGCAGGGTTAATATTGCTAAGAGAAAGCATATCATTCTAGTCAATGATTGAGGAAGAAAAGACACACAGACACACACACACACACACATATATATGTGTGCGTGTGTATGTGTATGGTACTTGCGTATCATCGCAACCAGATTCTACAGGAGTCACTGTTGATGTGTTCTGCCAGCCCTTCAAGCTACCGTTTTGTTTGGGAAAGAAAATCCACCTTTTTTACGATGTTATGTTTACAACACAAATTATATGGATATCGAAAACATTAGCACATTTAAAAATGCTATGTTACTCAGTATGCTGGGCGCTCTGTATGATCATTATTTCTCCGAGTGAAACTCCTGTTCATAATCAAACTTTCTTTCAGTTTACTTATTGTTGCTGTTGTTAGGTAACATCGTTTGATCAGAGCAATCTTTTAAGTGTTGTTACCCCTCCTTAAGTTAATCGTTATTTATAAGACAATAAAAATATATGTCTCATAAACAAAAGAAAAATATTGTTAGACCCTGTAATGGTAATGCCATCAGGAGATACAACTTTGTTGAGTTGCATCACAAATATTTTGGGTTTTGGCTGAACAACAGTATCTTTATAAGACTGCTACACATACCTGAAAACCTTCCGAGTTCAGACCCCCTCCCCAAGAAAAGTGTACTAAAAAGAAGCATACAGTTTAAAAAAAGTTTTTGGTCAATGGTTCCCCCAACAGAAGGATAGCCTGAAGGGCTGACAACCAGCAGTCGTGTTTACAGGTTGGGAAAGGATGCTACCCGGAAAAAGGAATCTGGACATTATTCCTCTCCCCATCTGGAAAACAAGCTGATAGAATAGTAGTTAAGAATTCACATACCCCTGGTTAGGTTGCCATACATCGTTTTGCACAACCATAAGGAATTATGCGGTCCCTGAAATCTGGTTGCGATATGTGTATGTATATATATCTATATCTATATATATATATATATATATATATATATCTATATCTATATATATATATATGAAATGTACAGTAAAACAAGCATTTATGCATGTGTGTATGTATATATATATATATATATATATATATATATATATATATATATATGCCAGTTTGTGTTACCATGAAAATTTGAACAAAAACTGTTCAAAACAAAAGTTTATCATAAAAAAGCAATTGAAATGCAAACCACCAAAACTTTATAAAATACGTAAATAAAATTATCTTTGCAGACTCCTTGTACCCTTGCTCCTTATATATATATATATATATATATATATATATATATATATATATATATATATACCATCTCTGAGATCACACAATAGTGGGAAAAAGGTAAATTCTCAAAACCATGCTGTAGTGCGAGCTTGCACAATTGAATCGTACATAAATACAAATAGATATATATATAAAAAATATATATGTATATGTATGTATTCACACATACACACACATTCATACATGTGTGTGTGTGTGTGTGTGTGTGTATATATATATATATATATATATATATATATATATATATATATATATATATATATATATATATATATATAAAAACACCTATCCAAAAACCATCGCATGGGATAGTATCACATACCACGTGGATTTACACCTATGGGAGAGGTTCAACTGTATGAAAAGAAAAGGGAATCACATGGTTCAATCTACCTCTTCAAAAAGGTAATACAGTAGAATAGTGGGGACAAAACACTTTCTTCTTAACCCCATTGTTGAGAGATCTCAGATTTACTATATTTAGAGAAATGAGCATACGGGGGTAGAGAGGGCTTTAAGAGATTAATGAGATTTAATTGACTGAATTCTGAATGATTTTTTTTTCTCTGTCAGTATGCAAAACCACTTTTACTTCAATTACTATGTATGCATAAGAAGTATCTAGATGGTCAGAAAGAATCATATTGTGTCTTTGTGGGCTTAGAGAAAGCATATGACAGGATGTCTAGAGAGGAGTTGTAGTATTGTATGAGGAAGTTGGGAGTGGCAGAGAAGTATGTAAGAGTGGTACAGGATATGTACGAGGGCAGTGTGACAGTGGCGAGGTCTGCGGTAGGAGTGACGGATGCATTCATGGTGGAGGTGGGATTACATCAAGCATCAGCTCTGAGCCCTTTCTTATTTGCAATGGTGATGGACAGGTTGACAGATGAAATCAGATGAGTCCCTGTGGACTATGATGTTTGCGGATGACATTGTGATTTGTAGTGAGAGTAGGGAACAGGTTTTGGAAACCCTGGAGAGGTGGAGATATGCTCTAGAGAGGAATGGAATGAAGCTCAGCAGGACTAAGAAAGAATATATGTGTGTGAATGAGAGGGAGGACATAGGAATGGTGAGGATGCAGGGAGTAGAGTTGGTGAAGGTGGAGGCGTTTAAATACTTGGGATCAACAGTTCAGAGTAATGGTGAGTGTGGAAGAGAGATGAAGAAGAGAGTGCAGGCAGGATGGAGTGGGTGGAGAAGAGTGTCAGGAGTGATTTGTGACAGATGGGTACCAGTCAGAGTGAAAGGGAAGGTCTACAAGGTGGTAGTGAGACCAGCTATGTTATATGGGTTGGAGATGTTGGCACTGATGAAACGACAAGACTCAGAGCTGGAGGTGGCAGAGTTAAAGATGTTAAAATTTGTATTTGGTGTGATGAGGATGGACAGGATTAGAAATTAGTATATTAGAGAGTCAGCTCAGATTGGACAGTTTGGACACAAAGCCAGAGAGGTGAGACTGCTTTGGTTTGAACATGTGCTGAGGAGGGATGCTTGGTATATTGGGAAAAAGATGTTAAGGATGAAGCAGTCAGGTAACAGGAAAAGAGGAAGGCCTAAGATAAGGTTTATGGATGTGGTGAGAGAGGACATGCAGGTGGTTGGTGTGACAAAGCAAGATGCAGAGGACAGGAAGAAATGGAAACAGATGACCTGCTGTGGTGACCCCTAAAAGGAGCAGCCAAAAGAAGATGACTGTGTATGCATACATGTATATAGTACCATAGTGGTGGCTGGCCCTCTTACATGTGTTATCTCAGAAGTGCCATCTCACATGGTGATAGATGGTTTCTTTAAGGATACCTACCAGATATGTTGTCTATGGAACTGTAAAGAGAGCTGTTGTGTTGTTTTGAGATATCTGTAAGCACTGCTCATTTGTTTTGAAGTTACTGTGGCAGAACCATGTCTGTAAGGGAATACTGCATCTCAACATGAAGAAATATTGCTTTTGACTTGAACTGTAAAATGCCTACAAAGCATGAATCTGAGAAGATAATTTATTTTGACTACAGACTGAACTGTTTTATATGAACGTTAATCTTATCTGAATTGCATTTATTGCAAATGCAAAAAAAGAAAAAAAACTCAAACTGCAAAGCTTGCTCCAATGTGTATATAACACACAAACACGCACACACAATACACTTAAATATACTGCAGTATTACAGCTATTTAGGCTGAAGCATCTTTAGTTCTGTATTTCATATATAACACAACCAAAAAATTGTGGTTCTGTATCAGGAGTACAAAAGAAAAAGAATATAAACTCCACATGCAATCAGAAATCAAATGTTTACAGTAAAATGTGAATGTGATTTATTTGTGGGGAAAATTACCCCATGCAAAGGGCTCCCACCAACATGCACTTACTACAATCAGTTCCAAGGTTACTGCCCTTTTGGGACAGGAAAGTTTTGCCTCTAGTGACCTCCTTTAAAGAGAATAAATGCTCTCTGTCATTGACAGCTGGAAAGAACCCTCCAAAGCACTAATAGTATATTATCATGAAATGCAGAAATCTCCTCTTGCTGTGATGTAGTCAGATGTGAACATACTGTAGAATTCATTGACAGGTATCTGCAGTGATCTGTCCTTATCACTATCCCTTCCTCAACAGGGTGGGAAATATGCAGCCTAGCTAATTATTTCTTTCATTAATTTGGTATAATTATACTCTTAGGATGCTGGTTGTACAAATCATGGTCTATCAGGTCTGGAAATTATTAGTCATGAAAAGTGTGACTCATAGTGAAGCTGTCCAATTCACACCAAGTTACCAACTCCTTTCAATATCACTGCACAGTGAGCCGAAGAATGGGGAATCCACAGGATGCAGTTAATGTAGATGGCAGTACAGGCTGTGTGCGTGTCTCTGAAGGACAAAGGTGGTATGAGACGCAGACCTGTACAGATCATGCTTCCTTGTACTTACTATGTAGCTACGCAAACTATGTAACACAAATGTTAATAAAAAAATATTATATAAAATGCTGTGAATCATTCTACCACCCAGAAAGACAAGAAAACATTTTCTGTGCAACAGCAAGTACCCTGAAGTGCCAGTGTATAAAACTGTTTCAGATTTACTCAAGATATGTGTTGATCATTTAGCTTTAATTAGAATTAATGCAGAGCATTGTGTTTGAAGTACAGCGGTTTACAGGAGGATAACTGCATTCTTCGGGTTATCTTGAATGATCAAAGGAGTGACATTTCAATAGAATCAATGACAGTACAAACACAAATATGTTTTGCAAGAACTGTGCCGGACATAAGTACAGATCAGTATGGTTTGATTTATGTTGACTTGCTGATTTTCAGTCTCAATGACCGCTTTTCTAGACGGATTTACATTTGTTGCCTAGCATGTACTTCTGCTTTTTACTTAGGTGGGAGGGCTACATCAACAAAGTTGTATGCAGACAGTGTAGCATTCAGACAGACTCTGAGCAAGAACTTCAGAAAAGGATAGGGGAATGGAATGCAAAAACCGAATTCTCATGGGATGAAACTGAGTACAGATAAGACAGTTTTAATGGCAGCAAATTGAGGAAATCAGAAGAAGAGGAGAACTGAGATAGAAGGGAAAATAGTGGCGTGGGTTAAAAGTTTCAAGCATCTGGGAGGAGTGTTTGAGGAGAAGGGCAGTCTGAATGAGGAGGTCAAAGCTGGAATCAGAGGGCTACAGCAACTGACAGAGTGCATCAGAGGTAATATACGACAGAAGAATGCCAAGGAAGACAAAAGGTAAGGTGTGCAAAACTGTGGTGTCACCAGTACTATTGTATAGTACAGAAACCTAGTCAATGTAAGCAGAGCAGTTAAGAAAGCTAGAGGGTGATGGAGATCAAGTGACAGAAATGGGTGATGGGCTGTATGTACACTGTTGGACAGACAAAGAAATGAGGACATCAGAGCAGAAGTCCAAATAGTTCCAGCTGCAGAGAAGGTCAAAGGAAACAGATTATGGTGGTTCAGACTTGTGCAGGAAAGCTGAAGACAATCTGATGATGATGATTTGGGATAGACAGTAATCATGGATGGCCTTTGGTCAAATGTTGCCCTTGGCAAAAGGTCTCCACAGTGCCCCCCAACACCACCTGCTGCCCCCATCCTTGTCTACCTACACCATCCAGAGTACTGGAAAAGCACCCCTGCTAGAACAACACTCTAGGTGGCCACCTAGATGGCCTATGCCTAAGGCCACCTATGACAGTAAGAAGACAAAAGAAAACAAGGGTATCCTGCAAAGAGATAAAAAGATTCTGTGCAAGCGAACACCTGCAACAGTCACACATCACTGTCACTGGTAAGAGAGGGGCATTGAATCAAGACTGATGGTGAGAGTTGACGTCACCATGACCCCATGTAGAAAATGGGAATAGGGGTTTGGATGAAGAAGATGATGATGCTGATGTGCTTGTACTGTTAGTTCTGTACTTTATTACACCATTCAGTATTCCCATATCAATGGATCAGTTTCTATAAAGCTACATTAACAGTTCAAATTTAGACAGCAGCAGACAGCATGTTCTGAAAAATTCATAACATCAAATGTAGTTATTTACTATATTTTTGTTAATCGGGTTAAGTCCGTCTGCGATGAGCTCCTTTACTGGAGATTTGAAGGAAACAAAAAGCTTCATTAACATGTGCTTAATATATTAATAAACAAATGTGAAAGAATAATGAATACTCTTGTCAACAGTACATTCTATAAAACGTGAGATCAAGGTGTTAATGAAATACTACCAGATATGATGTCTAGCAGAAATGAGGGAATACATCACTTCTGTGGTAATATGCGCTAGCAAATCCAGACTCATTGATACCGGAGAAAACATTGCCATAAATTTGGTTATTGCTTTGCTGTTCCTTATTGTTTTGGCAGACCACACCACATCTCAAACAGCAAGTACAAAATGAGGAATGAAGATACCAGTTTATTCAAAGCAGTGCCCCTAAGTAAATGAGTATAAAGGGAAACCTCAAAGGAGGAGCAGTGTTTAAATATAACCCAAAGCTATGAAGGAAACATGAAAAGAATTACATCATTCAATAAATAATTAAAAAGGTCTGCGCAGTTAAGACTGGAAGGTGATGATACTGTAAGGCTTCGTAAATGTGGGAAAATATAGTGGCTGAGAACTATATAACACACTACCTATGCTCTGCAGCAAAAGCCAATGAAAGAAGTATTCGGCAAAAAAAAGTTGCCACAAACTTTAAGTCCAGAGTGAGTGAGGTAAGGAATAAGGTTTTATAGTGGTCAGTTCTGAAGAATCAGGGAGTTACGTGGTCTACTTAAATTGACTGGAACATTGCGATTAACTGAGTTAAAGTCAGGACAAGTGGTAGGATGCAAAGGATGACAAAGAACTGGGTCAGCAATATGTCTGAGGGATATGTTAAAGACAGCAGTAGCAAAAAGGAATGGGTAATGGTACTCCATATACCCTACGTGAGACACCACCTGAACTGATGCATGAGCTTTGAAAGCCATGCCTCAGGAAGGACAACGTACAGACATTTCAAAGAAGAGGTACAGATTCAAGGAAATTCAGTGTGATTATAGTAGGAAACATGAACTACATTATATGTCTCTCCAACTGTACAAAAGGGTACAGCAAAATGCATGTTATTTCATTACAAGTATTCAAAGGCGCAGGAGGGTAACCACACAAAATTAAAATTAACTATGCAAGAAGGATGTACAGTGAAAAATAAACGGTGATCTGAAGTAGTATTTATTTATGGACAACCTGGAAAGTTGGAACAACTTTCATGCTGTATGGTGAAAATCTAAAAAAAATTATATGGGGTACAAATAATGTGATCCAAAAATGGAAAAATAAAGTAGCTACAGTACAAAGCATATGCTCAAGGCAAAAATATGGCCGATTATGTGGACTGATTACTCCACAGTGTATGAAGCAGGACTTTTGTTAAGGAAACCTGATGACCATAATCCTGCTAGGTCACCTTACACATCTCATAACACACCTTAAATACATCACAGCACAATGATTCAGAGCATAACATGCATGTCGATGAAACAAGCAGTAGCATCATAAGTAACATAGTTAACGAAACAAATTATAAATTAGGATATATTCTACTGCAATGGCTGCTTCCTATGCAAATTATTAATTGATCTGAAGTCAGGACAGTAAGCTGTGGAGCTGACTGAGTGGTACAGAAAAAAAATTATTTTATTTCATTTATTTTATTCTTTTTGACCAGGGTGAAGCGATGATCCTACTGGACCATTTTTGGGTTCAGCCTGAGGATATAACAACAATAATACAAAGTGAAGAACAATGCAAAACGTGAAAACATAAGAATGCACAGTTTAACAACAATATTAATTTACAACAGTAGAGTTTACAAACAATGGATCAATAAATTGAGAGATCATATGCTTAATGCATATAGTACGTAAACTATCTGACAAAATATTCCTGACCTACAATTTACAAATACAGCTTCATCATGCATACATCCCTCGTATCTCCTTCCCCACTTAGATCACAAGCTACTAACCTGCTTTTAAAAAATCTCTAAAATCACTGAAATCAATACAGCAGAACTGAAGGATTTCAATGTACAAATCTCATCATATTCTATGAGTACATCTCAAAATTCATTTATAGCAACATCACCACAAACTCTGTCACATCATGTTGGTTCACAAATTAGTTCTATAATCACTTTGGTAACTAGAAGTCACATCCAGATCCAAATATAATGTGAAATTTAAAAGTAAACCAACCTGGTAGCCTGACATAAATAAAATCTGCAATAAAAGTAAAAAGCTCATTCAAGTATATAGCAGATCAAAAGACCTTCATGTCAAGGTGAGTATCAGAAATTTCCCCCAAAATTTCAAAAACACTATTAAATATACAAAGCAGCCCATAAATGTAGGTTAGCATCTGAAGGTAAGGGGCAACAACAAATCCTTCCTTAACTACATCTGTAAATAAGAAACAATACCCAGCATTGCACCAAACTCACATAAAAATGGCACCACTTCCATGGGCCCAGAGGACATTGCCAATATACTAGCAAACAAATTCAGTGAAATTTTTTCTCTGGAGATGACTATCTAATGCCCTTCTGTACCCTGAATATCTCAAACACCCATTGTTACTAAAGCAAATGTACAGAAAGTGCTGTCCAAGACCAAAAACACTTCCTCCATGGGGCACAATAATATATCTGGCTGTTTAACAAGCAGTATAAAACTTGCTCTGGCATAGCCACTGTATTAACTATTTAACCTGAGCCTAGCAGTAGGCTTTGTCCTGGAGGTATGGTGCACAGCAATGGTAATACCACTCTATAAGTGTGGACCCTGGGAATTGTAGTCTGTCAATCTGATGTCTCATTTGCAAGGCCACTGAACATATTACAGCTGACTTGATAAATGAGGACATTAAAAATCCCATCAAGGTAGACCCACAGCATTTAAGCTTTGTACAATTTAAAGTCTGTCTAATGAACCTGGTAAACTTCTTTGAAAGGGTAGTACAAGCTGTTGACAGCAGTCATACTGTGTACATGGCCTACCTTGATCTGACCAAGGCATTTGACACTATTCCCCATGGTAGCATAGTTAGTAAATGAAATGCATTACAAATACATTGTTATCTGGTAAGCTGGATAACCAGCCTTCTAAAAGACAGAATCCAGATGATACAGGTGGGAGCTGCAGCTTCATTTAAGGTAACCAGTTGTCTTCCACAGGGCTCAGTGCTGAGACCTCTTTTATTCAGTATTTACTTTTCCAACCTCCAAACCAAGAACCAAGACCTCTGCTAACTAAGTTTGTGGATGACTGAAAACTGGGAGTCATGGTCAAATTCCTTCTAATGCCCAAGTTTTCCAGCAAGAACTTACAAACACAAAAACCTCTCATAAATGCCTGGTGTACTAAAAATAGGCTCAAATAAATTAAATGATAAAATGTCCAACATTGTTTTATTTGGTGGAACCCCTCCCCTCAGTATACAGCACAGATAATATGCCAATGCAAATAAGAATATAGTTAGAGACCTTAGAACTTGGGTTGATAATTACCTTTTATTTGATCACCAAATAACAACAGTAGTCAGGAAATCTTTCTTCTTAGTGCAGCTGATTGCCAAAGGAATATCATCCAATTCTAAAAAAGGTCAGTGTATCTTTATATTTAGCACTGATCAGGCCATTATTTGAATACAATGTCCCTTTTGGGGTGTATAGGCATAAACAATTAGAAAGACCCCAGAGATTCCTAGCTAAGACCACCCCAGGCTTAGAAAAGACCAGAAGCATTGTCCAATTTTTTTTCCAGTAATATACAAACTCCTGACATGAGATCTATGCCTTGAGTTCTGTTCCTCTGCTTGTCCTTTGGTGTTGGGGGTTGCCATAATGATTGCAGCATTTTACCTCACAGGCACAGGGTTTGATTCTCTTTACACCTTGGTGCTGGCCATTCTATTTTTGGATTACTGTCTCTTTAAGCCGTGCACTGCTGTACTTGCAGGGGAACATTCTGGACTTCCCATCCAGTCGTCCAAGTTATGCTTAAATAGGGTCAACAAGGGGCTCTGTTTAACTTGATTTGGAAGTTTGTTCCAGGGGAGATGTAACATCTGTGAGACATATCTGGCTCTTCAGCAAGTCCTGTTGATGGCACAGGCTAGGTTAAGGTCCTTAGAGTGAGTGAATCATGTACCATTTGACTTACGATTGTGCAGCATAGCCATTAAGGCAGGATCAGCGGGTTGCTCTGTATGCAAGGAACAGGTCACCACTGAGTAGTCTATATGATACAGAGTATAGTGACATTGATTTCAATCTGTCACATATGACTTGTGCTGAAGACCCTGAATTTTCTTTGTGAGAAACTTTTGGGGGTCTCTCTACCTACTGCAGGTGCCTGGTAAGGTACATACCAAAGTGAGTGTTGTAGACTATTATTGGCCTGATGAGGGAAGATTACAGGGTGGTTATAACCTCTTTTGTTTTGGAAGCTATGTCCTTACATATGAGGTGAGCAGGATTCACTTCAATTCACTGACTTTCATTTCACTGACACCATTTCACTGAAATTCATTTCACTGAAACTTCATTTCACTGAAAGTTCATTTCACTGACAAGTATTATTACAAAGTAAATGAAATATGCCCCCTTCCCCACTGAAGTGCGACCCTGGATTTAGAATATACAGTTATGGGGGTGTGGGGGGCAGAGCCCCATTGGGGTGGGGGCAGCCCCACCCATTTCATATGATATTCTTACGTTTTGATATAATATTGCTTAGTAAAACAAAGTAAGTGGGGCTGCACCCCACCTGATGGGGCTCTGCCCCACACTAACTATATATTCTAACTCCAGGGTCGCACTACAGTGGGGAAGGGGGAATATTCCATTTTATTGCTAATAATAGTTGTCAGTGAAATGAACTTTCAGTGAAATGAAGTTTCAGTGAAATGAATTTCAGTGAAATGGTGTCAGTGAAATGAAAGTCAGTGAATTGAAAGTTCAGTGAATTGAAGTGAACCCGGTGAGCAACACAGAAGGCCTCTTAACTACTGTGGAGACATGGTGATCAAAGGTAAGGTTGCTGTCAACCTGTGTTCCTAAATCTCTCACCACTGATTTAGAGCTTAGGGTGTTGCTATTAATATGGTAATCCACAGGGACATTGCCCTTGTCGAAGAGGGGTGATAATGCATATTTTTACAATGAGTTTAAGTCTATGACTTTGGCACCAATCATTGGTTTGAGTAAGCCCTTGTTGTAGAATGTTGGCATGATTTGGGGACTCAATTACTGCACCCAGTTTGCAGTAATCAGCAAACTTTGTCAGGCACAGACCTTTTGCTTTTGCCTGTATTTCCAAGAAGTAGATTCCAAGCAGACTGCACTGAAGAAGGCTTTGTATTTTACAGCTGAAACCAGTCTGTTTGGTCTCCTTTTCATGCCTTTTCAGTTATTAAATATTTATACTACAGTCTGCTGACTCGCATTTTTTTCACTGCTACAAGGTCTTTTTGGAGCCATGCAGTTGCCGTACTTGCAGGGGCTGCCTTATCTACAGGTAGTTAAAGTCACCCATAACTAGTGTGTTTGAGTGTATTTTGAGTGACATAAGTAGATCCAAGTAGGCAGTGTGGATATCATGGCTAATGGGGGAGGGGTCTTTCCTACAGTTATTTGTACTTGGAGTAACTCTATGGAATCATTTTGTTTAACCAGTCTAGAGGTGTATTTATTTTTCCTGAAAACTGATACTCCTCCACCTTCAGTTCTCACACATTCATTTTGTGGTCTGAACATGTGGAAAGCATTATAACCCAGCATGGCTGGTGTGCTGTCTGCGGCCTTGAACCAGGTCTCTGTGACTGCACAGACATCCACATCTTCTGAAGTGAGGAATGCTACCAGTAAGTACAGTCACAGATTTAGACTCCTAGTGTATAGCAGCATAACCTTGAGGTTGTTTTTCCAGGATATTTTTACATTGGGAATTCAGCTCTTGTGACATTGCCTAAAAAGGCACTATGAGGGAGGCAAGTGCCTTAGCCAGTAACTGAAAGACAAGAGGTGCCAGGTGAAAACCATCTCTAGCAAAGTATCATGGTCTATCAACCATATGGATTTAAAACACTCTAGTGCACAAGACTGGGCCCTGGGCCAACAATCACAACTCAAGTGCGTCCTGAGCTGCACTCTTCCCTCACAAGGGTGCAGGGGATGCCCTCTTTTGTGGAGGAAAGCTGGATTAGTGCTCAGAAACTTCAAAAACAGATTGGGTTCAGTAAATCTAAACCAAGTCTATTCTAGGCAAAAAGTGCAGCTAACAGCAAAAATGTTGTTGTATCTTGTTGTTGTTGTATCTTTTGGCTTTTCCCGGTTAGGGGTTGCCGCAACGGAACTCCGGTCCGCTAATGATTGGCAGTAGATTTTTACGTACCGACTTGCCAGTCCTGACGCACAACCTTCAACGAAGGTACGCCCATTCACGCATGTCTCCACACAGAAAATGCTTTA
Organism: Protopterus annectens; assembly: GCF_019279795.1. Classification (NCBI taxonomy): domain Eukaryota; kingdom Metazoa; phylum Chordata; order Ceratodontiformes; family Protopteridae; genus Protopterus; species Protopterus annectens. The sequence continues at coordinate 578,317,607 of NC_056747.1, read as the reverse complement.
GCTGAGAATCGAACAGGACAACGTCATACTGTGAGGCGACAATGCTACCGCAGCAACACCACCGCAGCAGCTAACAGCAAACATACAGTTCAAAAATAACAGCACACAGAAAAAAACAGTACAAGAAGTGCAGATCAAGCAAAAATTATACTTATTTTGCAGTATAAAGCAGTGGATGGTTTGAATAATACAACAGATAAGTTTCAAGTTCTTAAGCTCTTTGCAGCTCTGGTAAACTGAGTGCCAACCTATGCAAAAGTGGGCAATAAATAGCAACAGAATTAAGTGGATTTAAAACGTTCTAAAAATGATAGCGCATGATACTGGGCCCTGAGCCAACAATCACTGCTCAGGTGGTTACTCAGGTACACTCTTCTCTCACAAGGGTCCTCTTTTGTGGAGGAAAGCTGGATTAGAGCTCATTAACTGCAAAAACAGACTGGGTCCAACAAATGTGAACCAAGGCTATGCCAGGCTAAAAAGTGCATCAAACAGCAAAAATGCACTTGAAAAATAACAGCACACAGTAAAAAAACAGTACAAGAAGTACAGATCAAGTAAAAATTATGCTTATTTTGCAGTGGAAAGCAGTGGATGCTTCAGATAACACAGCTGCAATGTGTTGAGCTCTGTGCAGCTCTGGTAAACTGAGCTTTTGTTAGATTTATAAGATAACCTTCTTCCTCTCATTATAAAAGATCCACATGACCTCCTCCTTCCAAATGTCACACAATGGAGGTATCTGGGCCTAACACTTGATTCTTTCCTAAGTTTTAAACAGCATAAAGAAACTTCTGACAAGGTACTTGCCCAGCTATACAATGCCACAACGTCTGACATCTTCAGTCAGGAAGTTTCTTTATCCCTAAATTGCAGTATGCCATCCACTTTATAACATTTCACTCCTTAACATAGCAGTCATATTCTGCAAATTAACTGTAAACAGATTTTTTTCATATTGCCCTTTGGCAGGTATCCAGACTTTCCATTGCGTGTTACTGAAAAAAATGACACCAGCTTCCTATCCAAAACAGAGTCACAGTCCTCTTTATGGTTCTGCATGGAATTCCCATTTTCCAATACTACTCTATACTTAAATCCTTATTTGCCATTAGAGAAAAATCTTTCTGTCCAAAGAATAGCCAATATAATTCAATTTCACTCAACAGATCTCTTTTGGGGAAAGCAATTAAAAAATAAAACTTATTTAAATGAGAACTTCATACAAAAAAACATGTTTTTCAGTATATCTTAAACTTTTCTGTGTTACTAATGTCTGTGTACAAAGTGTTTAGTATTATTTTTTAATTTGTTATACTCCAAAATAACCTGAAAGGGAACTGCCATGGGTTGCGCCTTCACTTTCCTGATGTCATTTTAGGGGGAGGAGAGAAATTCCTATGATGAGAGAATCATTACTGTGTTTTTTATCTGATCATTTACAACTTTCCTGTGATGGTTATCATCAGTCCACATTTGTAATTACTTTGTTTCCATTGATTTTCATTAGTGGCCATCTGTGATACAACATTTTAAGCTTGAAAAAGTAGCTGAGTTAATTGTTCTTTTCAAAGTAACAACTGTAGTTCAATGTTCAAGTGTGAGAAATCTGACTCTTGTGACAGGTGTTACTTGTGCTGAGACGGTTTGTGATGCATTCACAGATGTTACTACTGCAGCTAGAGAGATAGAAACGTTCATGCTAACCTTCCTCCCCAACTCACTGACCTTTCTTAACAAAACACTGAATGCAGTGCAGTGCAAAAATGCTGTAATAAATCAAAACAAACATGTACTTTTACAGAAAATACAGTGTAGAAAAGTTAGTTGAAGATATTTTTTTCTTCGTGGCACTCAGAGTTTGGTTAAAGCAAAAGACAACTAATTTGTAGTAAGAAAAAAAGTATAATTTGTGATTTCTTGTTCTTTTGCATTTCAAAACTAAGCTTGTAAGCATTGTTATTGTTCAGACTCCAGGCTACACTATTTTAAGAACTTAACATTTTGCCTAAATAAATAAAAGCTTATTCTTGAAGCATTTTAGTTGCTTATTCTCTTATAATGTTTCTTTAGGTATTTTTAGATATTAGATAGTTGTTTTATAACTTTTACATAAAATATAGGAAAATAATTTTTTCCTAAAATCTCAGGACATTTGCCGTTTTTACAATTTTTTGTCAGGACACAACTGCCCAAAGAGGGACTGTCCCTCACAAAGTGGGACAGGTGGTAACCCTAACACTATTCATCTATGGTGTGATGTTGGCACTCTGTGACCAGTAATGCACATTTAAATGCCCTTGTTTAACAGCCATTGTTTTCTGAATGGCTATGTAGCTGGAATAAGTAACCTAACCTAATTACCTAATTACTAATTAACCCAATGCCACTCTTAGCAGCCTTCATGATGTAACAGATAAAGAAAATGTAAGAAAAAGACAGAATACAAATGGAATCATTATTAAATTATATGTTTTCTGTATGTGGCATGGTTAGTGTTGGATTATAGGGAAGGAAAATCACTTTTTAGAAAGAAAAAAACAACACTTGGGTGGAGTTCTCCTTTAAAATCACCCCAGCAACATGGAACCACCTACTAAATGACACCAGGAGTAATTGTACATTAACCCCTTCAATACCAAATGGAGACTGTGTGTGTGTGTGTGTGTGTGTGTGTGTGTGTGTGTGTGTGTGTGTGTGTGTGTGTATACCTTCCTATATCTATACATAGATACACACACTAATTTAGACGTGTGTGTGTGTGTGTGTGTGTGTATATGTGTGTATATGTGTGTATGTATATATATATATATATATATATATATATATATATATATATATATATATATATAAACAGTGTTAATAATACTCCAAGGACTGTTGTAGTTAGTAAGCAGTAGCATCATCACAATAAAAGTTTGACAACAGTGAATGTGTGGTAAAATAATGTCAAACTGCTGTGTGACTGAGTACACTATCATCAACAATCTTACTTGGGAAATCAAGCTGAAAATGCCATCAAGTTTTGTGTCATGGCATGGACAATAAAATCCATTGCCAACAATTAATGTAAGACAGGGGAGCAGTCTCAAGATCTCGACTGCTGACCAACAAATAATATTCAAAAGAGATTGGTCTTAAAAGCATTCAGAAAATGCATAATACTGCCTCAGATTAACTAACAATTGCTTCACTCAAATAAGCCTTGTGCTGACCATCTGCTGAACAGGGTTATAATCACTGGGTCCTCAAGATGCTGCTAACCTAGCTCAGAGCCTTCCAGTGCTACCTTAGTCACATTAGCTAAAACTTGGAACAAAATTATTTTGTATACACACACACACACACACACACACACACACACACACACACACACACACACACACAGTGTTTCCCAGGAGGGGCTAATTATACCTTTCTAGTGACAGTTTCCACTTTCCTATACTTATGGTAACATGCTGCCTTCAGATAGAAATATCTAGCAAAGTATTATCACAATTATTTTATTTATTGTTTACCCAATTGTTAACCAGGTAAGTCGACTGGATACAAGTGTCCACTATCAGAAGTGCTGCCTGTTTAACAGATTTTCTCAGAGTCACACAGTGGGCAAATGGTGTTTTGGAAGAATCTGGGTACAGGAAGCAGTCCATTAGCAGCTTGGAGGCTTAATCCTCTACACTAACTGGAAAAATGGAATATAATTGCTTGGTAGCTATAGTTATTTTACTAAATTCAGAAAACAACAGTGTCTAAGGTCAGAGATTACTATGAAATGGTAACAAACTTCTAATCACAAAGTGCTGGTATTCAATAATGAAGCTCTTTACTTTAAATAAGTACAATTTAGCAATGAACATAGTATGAGTAAAGATACAGCAACATAAGTACCTCCATGGAGAAAATAAAAAGATTTAAACAGGCAGTTGATATTTAGAAAAACACTATTTGCTACTACTTTTGTGGTCCTATCACTGACCACTAGCTAAAAGATTTATTGTGTTATGTCTGATTCTGGCTTTTAAAACTATTAGCAATTGCAGGAATCACCCATGCAGCAAATCTAAGACACACACCCTTGGTCCTAAAGTTCTCCATGCATACTTCTGAAGACAAAAATCAAACTGCAGCTTAGCAGTTGCTTTGTACTTAAAATATTTCCTAGTTTTGTATTTCATCTTAAGTTTTGTTTTTAAATGAAAGTTTCTTGTTTGCATAATCACTTCCCTCTGTGGAAGCTACAGTCCATTTATGATACTAAATCTGTAGGCATGAAATAAATTCTGCAAATGTTTGAAAGGAGATTTCAGATTCTAAGGCTTGATATGTATCTCCAGTGTAATAAAAGAGTCAGACACAGATAAACTCTTACACAACTTTATACTCTGCACATTTGTATGCCGTAACATTTCCTGGAAAGACAGCTGCAAGTTTATCAATTTTGTATTGATTCTACTGAAAATAAATACACTTGTTTTAGCAAAGTGCAGCTGTTCTACTTTTAACAATTTTACTGCATCTTTACTAAAACATAACTCCCAAGTATCACAAGATGTATCACAATAGCCAAAAGCTTTATGATGAAAATACTATATTTCCAAATTTTATACAAAGATTCTCAAGGTTTTAACCAGGGCTACAGAACGCACGGCTAACATTGTCAAAAGCAGTTCTTCCTAGAATAAAACAAAGGATATGCATGCATAATTCATACATGAGAGCTTTCATCCACTGCCATAAGTTATCTTTGATTTGATGGTAATGAAATACTCATCACTTGAAAAACTGCCATGATAGTGACATGCATTCTAATTCCTGAATTTGCTTCACATTTCAGCATGTATGATACATAAAGTCAATCTTTATATTCAGGAAAAGATAAAACAACCATTAGAGGTGTACAATATGCACAGGCAGGGCTATTATGCTACTGCACCATATCTTAATTGCTACAGTTTCGAGGGGCTCTGGGGGGGTTAATTTCCATATGTTCTAAACTGGACTACAGCTTAGACTAAGCACCTCATTGGTTCTTTTGAGCTTTTTTTTTTTTAAAGTTATCTCAGGTTTCAACTTTCTGTTACCTAAGAAGTTAAGTTTATGAGTGTTTCTGCCATTTCACACTGAGCTAATCGAAGGAAGGACACTGAGGAAACTCGGATCTATAATCTATAACTAAGCATCCTATTTTTTTTGCTTATTTTTTCGAGTTATCTATAGCACTTTGTGTACTGTATATTTTTCTAGCTAGTTTCACTGTGTGTGAGGTATTAACTGGAAATTGTCCACTTTTATTATGCATCTGTTGTGCTGTTTGATTCTGATAACTTGTTTGCAGTTAAAAGCTTTCTCTAGAGGCTCCTTTAGCTGTTTAAAACTTTCATTTAAAGGCTCACTGCTGCTTTTCTGCTGTGAGAAACATTTCTGCAGTTTGTTTCTCACCCTCCCTCTCCACTGGTATGCTGTTCTTATAGTTGATGGCTTTGCAGTTGCCCGCCCCTACTGTAAATTTAATCTGGGACCCTCCTCCCAGTCTAGTGTCATTACCTCATTCTACCTAATACAGGGAGAGCATTTGAGAAGGCCAATCAGCTTAGTTTCTGCTCCTCCTTTCTCTCTTTCCACTTAAAAAAAAACATTTCTAAGCTTGCTTCCTGCCTTTCCTGTAGGTAATCTAGTCTGGATACAGATTTGCTGTGTCCAGGACTATTTGTGGGCTTCTAAGCCCCCAAGCCTTTCTGTGTTGGAGGGAAGTCTTTTAGCTTAATTTTGTTTCTTAGAACTAGCCAGTTTTTTAGTTTCAGCACTCAAGTCTTTCTTTGAGCTCAGCACTTGTTCAGTACTTATTGTAAGCACTAAATACACTACAAATTACTGCAGCACTCATCTTTCCTCACTGTCTAGAGGAAAACAGTTTCTAGTACTTAACAAATAAGCACCTATCCAGGCATGTCTAAGGGCCACCTCCCAGTGTTTTCTCCTATCTACCTGATGAATCTGGGCATCTTGGGGCAATGCAGCAATTGCCTCATGTACACAGACAACCCTCTACTCTTACCACCCAACACTAGAACCTGTGAGAGATGCACTTATATAGCCAAACTGGAAGCAAAGCTCTCTTCACCTAAGACTGGACTAGACAGTCAAGAGGAGAAGGTAAACACTTGCACCACACCACACTCAGCACATAGCCCATCAAAACCTACACCACCAAAACACACACATAGAAACACAAAACACACACCTACATTCACTGAGGTTCTCAGTAAAAACCTGCCCAAGCAACAGGGACCTCCAAAGTAGAAACACAAGCAACCTCTACCCCAAAACACAACCCAAATGACACATAGCCCACAAACTCAGTGTGCCACTCAACCACAGCCCATAAGGCATAACAATGTACCCAACACTCTAGTCATAGGTGACTCTGTAGTCAGGCACACTGATGTTCCACTCACCAGGCTAAACAAGAGAAAGTTACTGTCAGCTGCCTGTTGGGTGCCAGGATCTGCCACATAATGCATGCACTCAGGTCACAACAAGTACAAATATGACTCTGTAATTGTCCATGTTGATGTGAATGACCTGAGACATACCTCCCTGGACTACATGAAAAGGGACATGGAAAAGCTGTCCAATCTTGTAGCCCAGGCAGGTATGACCCTAGCCTTGAGTAGCATCCTGCCATCACCCAGAATGATACTACAGTACAAGGACAAAATGAATGACTTCAACAATTGGCTAAGCTTCTGGTGTCATTCTAAGGGGATCCAGTATCTGTCTGCCTGGGATGACATGATTGACAAACCACGATGCTTTGCCAGAGATGGCCTGCACCTGTCGCCCCTGGGATTCCGGATACTGGCTAAGGCTCTAGCCACCCCTATAGTGCCTTTTTTAGGCAAGGTTCAAATGACAAATTCACCACTGTAACAAGTACAAGCAAGAAGAATCTGAGGGTATTGCTACTCAATGCTAGAAGTCTAAACCTCAAAAAGCACTCACTTGAGGCACTCCTTATAATGGAGAAAATCGACATCTGTGCAGTGACAGAGACCTCGTTCAAGGCTCCAGAGAGTACCCCTGCATTACCAGGGTATAATTCATACCACACCTTTCGGCCACCTAACCTGGACCGAAACAATAAAGGTGGAGGCGTGTCGATATTCATTAAGGATATCCACACCTCCAAGCTAGTTGCTCAGCATAATGCATCCGAGATTATCCAAGTGCAACTTACTCTGTGCAAGACCGCAATCCAAATTGTAGCTTGCTACAGATCCCCCACCATGCCCCAGGATTCCCACTCCTCATTTCTTGATACACTGGAAAATATTAGGGTACAACCTAACACCCTAATAATGGGCGATTTCAACTACCCCACCATTAACTGGGAAAACTACTCATGTACCAACTCTTGTGCTCAACGTTTTCTGGAATTCATAAATTCCGATGCCTTGGATCAACTTATCCACACCCCCACCAGGGGCAGCAATATCCTAGACCTGGTTATTACCAACATGGCAACCGGTGCTCCACACCAGAGGTCAATTCCTCATTGGTCAGATCGGACCACAAGCTAATCACCCTAGACATCCACATCCCTCCCCCACCCCCCATTAGGGAAACCACAGTAAAAAATTTCTCCAAAGCCAACATCACGCTTCTTAAGACAGAAGTGGCAAACTTCACGACACCCATGCTGATGGACAATAGAGGTATGACTGCTGAATCCCACACAAATGCACCTTATAAGCACTTACACGAGTGCATGGATCGTGCAATCCCTAACAGAACCAAGATGCTATCCTCCAAAAAAAGTAAGCCAATCTGGTGGTCCCCTGCCATAAATAAACTCTACAACAGAAGAAAGAAACTGTTGCAAAAAAAAGAGTAAAATCCCATGATTGGAGAAACTCCCTGGTCAGCCTCAGTAAAAAGCTGAGATCCCTCATAAAATCCTCCAAAGCTAGTTATGAAAACAAAATCACCACTGGCTCTAAAGACAACCACAAAGCATTATATAGCTATGTCAAGAATCTCAATGGCAACACTCAGATCTGCTCTGAGTTACAGCACAATGGCACTAAATATACAGAACCAACTGATATTGCCAACATCCTGGCAGATAGGTTCAGTGCTAACTTTACCCCCTGTCATCCCTAAAGGGCCCATCTCTATATCAGAAGAATGCAAAATTCCTGTAGTCATGGCTGCACAGGTAAAAAACACACTATTCAAAGCCAAGAACACAGCATCCATGGGACCTGACAACATCCCAGGCTGTGTTCTACATGAACTACAGAACAAACTGGCACCCCACTTAATTGCCATGTTCTATTATAGCCTCACCTCAGGCTATGTGCCCAATGAATAGCGCACAGTGACAGTTATCCCACTCCACAAAGGGGGAGCCACCACAGACCCCGGAAACTACTGCCCCATTAGCCTAACGAGCCTGGTCTGCAAGGCTATGGAACGTATTGTCATGGAACTTATAAACAATGACATTGGTAATCTCCAAACTCAGGACCCCACCCAGTTTGGGTTTCTAAAATGCAGATCATGACTCCTAAACCTGATAGACTTCTTTGAAGCAATCACCAAAGGTGTAGATGAGGGTAAGGTGGTTCACACAGCCTATCTAGATCTAGCCAAAGTTTTCGACATCATCCCCCACTCTGGAATTATAGATAATCTCACTAAACTAGGTATAAATCCCTATGTCACAAGAAGGGGTGCCAACTGGCTCACTGACAGAATCCACACTGTGAAAGTAGCAGACTCCAAATCCAACTTCAGACCAGTGACAAGTGGAGTACCACAGGGTTCAGTCCTGGGTCCTCTCCTGTTTGGTATCTACTTCTCTGAAGTACAGGCTAACACAGAAGGTCTTTGGCTAACGAAGTTCGCAGATGACTGCAAACTAGGAGCCATAATCAAAACTCCAAAAGATGTAGACATCCTACAAAAGGGCCTCGCTGAGACAGATGCCTGGTGTCAAAGCCATGGCCTCAAGCTCAATTTCCAAAAAGTGCATTGTCATCCCTTTTGGTAACAACTCTGTACCCATGAATTACCACATAGGCGGTAGTCTTAACACCAAAAGTGTGATAAGAGACCTTGGGACACAGGTGGACAGTAGTCTCTCCTTTGATAATCACATCGCCACAGTAGTCAGGAAATCCTTCTACGTGGCACACCTCATCGCAAAAGGTTTCTCATCCAGGAAAAAAGAGATCATTGTTCCCCTCTTCTCATCAATCATTAGACCCATTATAGAGTACAATGCCCCTTTTGGTATGTACCTCACAAGACATCTACAACAACTGGAAAAGCCGCAGAAATACCTCACAAAGAGGATTACTGGCCTCAAACAGATGTTCTATGCAGACAGTCTAAAAAAAACTGCAGCTTTACTCCGTCGCATATCGCCTACTCAGAGGCGATCTCTGCCTAACACACAAAGCTATGTCAAACCCAGAGCTTTAAGACATGCTCCACTTAAAGAAATCCCAACCCTTCCGAGCTACATGCTCTAGGGACCTAAACCTTGTCACCACAATAAACAGAACATGCTGGAGGGATAGATTCCTGTTCTAGAGACTTCCCATACTCTGGAACAAACTACCTATCAATATTAAACAAAGCTCCTCATTAGCACTCCAAGAAAAATCTTGATGATTGGATGGGAGATAGGAAATTCACCCCGGGATCACTTCTGTGGCTCTGCTCGACAGTGGCACAGAAAAATTATTTTCTTGGGTGGCGAAAGCCAGGGTACCTTTTGGCTAGGCTTATATAGGCCCTAGGGCCAATAGCCTAGTACCTACCTATGCACCTATGAACCTATAAACTCTTCTTAATTGTAAATGTAATTATGTCATTCTAATCATCTGCTGTGGTAACCAGATGGAAAATAAGTCATCATCTCTCATAGCTAAGAAAATCATCTCCAAAATGAATGATTTCATCTCTGAGTAATCAACACAAAATGTGATGAGATTCAAAATGGAATTACATATGTTGGCCCTTTACTTTAGGTAATTAGTAAAATACTTAAGGACATTAGGTAGGCACTACCCTTATGAAACATGACACACAAGTTTAAGCTGTCATTCATGAGTTTCTATTCTTCATGAGAAATCCTTCTTCTGAGCCAGATCACGTGATCTGTAGGAAACCGCAAACATACACCTCAAATGCCATGCAGAAAATACCATAAGTTATGTAAATGCATTAGCATCAGCTTAGCAAGGCACAACAAACAGCAGTAAATATATAAAGTAAACACATTTAAATAAACTGTGTGGAGTCTGCATGTCCTCCCTGCGGTTGGGTAGCGTTCGAAAGACATGCATGCGTAAATGGGTGCACCTTCGTTGAAGATTGGGCATCGAGCTGGCACCTCGGCGTTTCGTAAAAATCTACTGCCAATCATTAGCGGACCGGACTTCTGCTGTGGCGACCCCTAACCGGGAAAAGCCGAAAGACAAACAACAACATTTAAATAAACTTTAGAAGTAAAAATCTTGACACTACTTCAGGGCACTGTTTTATTTCACCATGTTAGTATATGCCTACAAAAATTCAAGTAACAATATATTTTCATGTAAATACCACATGCCAAGCCATGGTTATCTGTAGAAGTAAGGCAGATTTTAGATATCCTTAACTTTTAAATCCAAAGGGGAGAGGCTTGCCTTTACTAGCATCAATGACCTACCATATTAGCTCTTACCAAATACGCTTGTGTTGACAAGTTAGCATTGCACTGAACTGCACAACAGCTCTCTGACAACAAACTGATGCAATCAAATCTCCATTAATCTAGTTTCTAAAGTTACTACTATATATGATTAATTAGATATGCCAATTATGACTGAAGTGAATGTTCATACTTTCACTTGTTGGTAGCAAGGGCTACATATAAGCTGGCTAGTGAAAGTTTTAGGAGCAACCTATTTTGACGATGAAAGGAAAATGGCAACAACTTAGCTGAACAGACTGCCCCGGAGCTAAATGTCTAAACAATCAGACACATTAGGGTGTGTGTTATATAATGCATAATACCTCTTGATGCTGTGAATTATGGCAGAATTCACTCCTGTTTGAACAGGTTGAATTCAGAGTATGAAACCTGAGGGATCAAACTCTCAGCTCAAGAGTAAAGCTAGATCACAACTCCCATCACTGAAAGGTATTACTGATATTACATCATATGTTAATTTCAACTGAATCTTTTTTTGTTTTCTGTGTTTTTTTTTTGTTTGTTTTCTGTGTGTTTTGAGTACTGAGTATGTACAGCTGCCAAGTGAATGGCTTGAACAGTAACATTACATTTTCTTTAATGAATGCTAAGATTGCAGCATAACTGCAGTATATGAATACAGTCTGTGTCATGGTGCAACTGTGTTTAGAAAGCACTATAGCTAAAGTTTTAAAGACATTTTTTTTTGGGGGTTGCTGTAGCTCACAGAACAGTTTCTGTAGTATGCTGATAACTGAATGGTATGTACTGCCAAATGCTGTGTGCTGCTGAAGTTCATTTTTGAAAATATACGTTTATGTGGTATTCCTTGCTGTTTCTTTTAGGGTTATCTGTTTTTTTTTCATTTTAATGCTGTACATAATCAAACATGCATGCTATTATGGCTTGTGCTTATATACTTTTCAGGAAGCTACAGTTACATCTGACAGGTATCTGCAGAAAAAAAATCTGAAATGTGATTAATTCACAGCAGGTGTTTGGTTTAAAATTATTTTTCTATTTTGACTGCAGGGAGTTACTAAGATGAGCAGTCCAGTGGAAGATGAGCAAGCACTAATACCCAACATGGTGGGTGTTACGGTAAAAGAATGTACTGTCCAAGATGTGAAGCCTAAGGCACATCGTAAAGGTTGCTAATCTGCTTAGACAAAGGGCTATGTATTGAGCTACCTTTTAAGCTGTCTTGAATTTGTTTTTTGTGTGTGTGTGTGTAGATATATACATACACACACACACATATATATATATATATATATATATATATATATATATATATATATATATATATATATATATATATATGGATTCACTATAGAATCTCGAAATACTGAAATACCGAATTTCAGTATTTTGAAATTCTATAGCCAAAAGATTTAAATCCTGAAACCCCAGAACCGTGAAATTTAAAGTCGCGAACCTACACTACTAATACACCACACACATACACACAATGTCCCCCACAATCGAACATACAATCCTACACTACAGACAAGCAGGGGGGCAAGCCACCCTGCACCCACACTCCCTACTTATATATACTAAGTCCAAGATCGCACAATCACACACACAAAGGTAACTCACACCCACACATTTCATAGCCCCTTGCACACACGCACATCACAGCCACAACACACACTAACATACACTAAAGCCCCTAACCAACACACTTACACATACATACTTACCTGAACTTACGCCTATCCATTCACACACCGCAACACCAGAAGCGCTATTTCAAAATCTCAGAACTTCGGGATTTTGAATTTCGAGCTTCTGGGGTTTTGCGATTTAAAGCATTTGGCTATAGAATTTTGAAATACATAGAGATATATATGTTTAACATTTTGATGTAAAATAGTTCCTCTGTATAATCTTTCAAAGTTGCTGCAGGATATGTAATTGGATATGTATTTCTTGCTAGAGGAATTATTTTAGATCCAAAATATAAAGTATACACATACAAATTCAGTTCACACAGTCTCTAACATACACAGAAACTCAAGAGCATGCATGCGTGTGCGCGCACACACACACACACACACACACACACAGATGGAGAGACACAAACTCACTCATATAAACAAAGGTTTTACATGTATATACACACACGTGCGCGCGCACACACACGCACACACACGCACACACTCACTCATACACACAAAGTCTCACACAAACACACACACAAATGCACCCATTACAGCCTCCTTATTAACTATACACCTCAGATGTACAATTGTGATCTAATTAATAAATAAATAAGTAATAGCCATAGTAATACGTATTAGATCCTTGCTGTTAAGGAGCATACAGTGCAAACTATCATGATTCTACTCCCTGCAGACACACACACAAACATGTAGCACTTTGTTGCTATGTATAGCTCAGATATTGAACTATGATCATATGAATGAATACATACATAAATAGCCACTGGAATGCATTTCATCTTATTTTTATTAAACACATCAGGCATAAACTATTAAAGACACATGCACACAAATGCTCATACAAAAACATACACATAATACATACACGTGTTACCGCTGTAACTTATGACAGTTCTGTTTTATTTTTCTGCTCACCAACCTTGTTTTTTTAATACACAAACATTTTTTAGAAGGGTTCAGTGAACTCAAAGCTGTAGTCACAACATATCTTGATACAAAATAATTGTCATAAGAAATGGTAAAAGAGCAAACAGCTGACACCACTCACACTTAGGAAAATTTACTCAGGTGGGTGGATGAGGGCAAAATGGTTCACACTGCCTACCTTGACCTGGCCAAGGCATTTGACACAATACCTCACTTGAGCACTGTTGACAAACTCAAGAGGTTGGGTACAAACCTGAATGTCACCCAGTGGATAGACAACTGGCTCACAGACAGGACCCATGAAGTTAAAACTGGGGAGTTCACCTCTACAAAGAGGCCAGTCATAAGTGGAGTCCCTCAGGGATCAGAGTCCTTGGACCACTCCTTTTTGGCATTTACTTCTCTGAAGTCAAGGCAAACGTCAATAGTCCCTGGCTGACTAAATTTTCAGATGACTGCAAATTAGGAGCCATCACTGAACCCACACTGACAAAAATGTTCTTCAGGAAGGGCTGACATAAACAAACAACTGGTGTCAGAGCCGTGGACTAAAACTAAATGCCAAGAAATGCATAAAGGTATCCCTTCAGGAAGTCATCCACCCCTGGTAACTATCATACTGACAACACACTCCTTAGAGTTGACCCAGTAGTCAGGGGCTTAGGGACACACAGACAGTAATCTAGCCTTGACCATCATGTGTGTACAGTAGTGAGGAGATAATTCCATGTTGCGTAACTTATAAACATAGGTATGGCATCTTCATCCAAGGAAGTCATTGTTCCACTGTATTTGGCATTCATTAGAGCAATCATTGAGTACAATGCCTCCTTTGGTACGTACCTAACAAGGTATATCCAACAATTAGAATGTCCACAGAGGTTCCTCACTAAAAGAATACAGGACTTAAGTAACACATCTTATGCAGACTATCCCAAGGCCCTACCCCTGTATTCTGTCTCCTATAGACTGTTGTGGGGAGATCTATACCTGGAATATAGGGCATTGTCAGACCCCAGTCTGATGGACCTCCTGAAAATCCACAAAATAAACAGCACCAGCATTATCTGTTCTAAAGACTTAAACCTTGCCTGTGATAGAAATAGGACCTGCTGGAGAGATAGGTATGTACCCAGAGACTACCCGTTCTCTGGAACAGGCTCACCATCCATGTGAAGCAGAGTTCCTCCCGAACCCAATTCAAGTTTAACTTTGACAATTGGATGGGGAACAAGAAATGCATCCCTGGTTTGGCACCTACATCTCTAATGGACACAGGCAGCCTGTAAATGGTTCATCTCCCAGGCCTCTGCTTGTAAATGTTTCATCTCCGAAGCCCCTGCTTACACTTATCAAGGGTACCAGAATTTGTCAGACATTTGGAATGTATGGCTAGGCTTAAAAAGGCTCTTGTAGTCATTAGCCTAGTAAACACCTACAAACCTATGGGTATCTTCAGATATCTGTATATCAACTCTAGGAACTGTAACATGGGAATTGGTAGAAAAAAATGACTATTTTCTAACCTCATTTATTTCCCAACCCTCTTTTAACAACTGGGACAGGTTCTTCATGGTAAGTCAGCATTACTAACAGCACTACTGCCACCATTAAGTAGCTGAAGAATTTATAGACTCTGAAGTAGCAGAGCAATAAGAAAAGAATGATAGTTCAGTGAAACACAATTTACTTGGCCGCCTTTTCAGACACTTAATTTACCAAAATTCACCTCAGAGCTTTGGGTGGACTGGGTATAATCCAAATGATACTTGTACTGAGCCACAGTGATTCCACAGCAAGGTTTGTTTAACACAGGTAGTCCAAAGTGATATAGTCCCTTGTATGGGGTAGAGAAGAGTACAGTTACCTCTTTCTTTTGTTCTATTGCACAACATACTTTTTTCTTGGAGTCTATATTTTGAGAACCATGTTCAAGGAGAGTGACAGTAAAGATAAGTAATAGTTATCAAGCTATTCTGGGTCTCAGACTGCTATAAATGGCTTGGTGTTTTCAGGGATGCAACTGCATTAGGTTCATAGTTGGATAGTTTAGATCACCTATGGAAATGGTATTGGTTTAATACCGAGTCATTCTAGTTCCAGTAGATAGGTGTTGTGGCTTTCCTTTGTTATGGAGGGAGTTCTATAGCTAGGTAATATATGATACAGGACCTTTCTGATGGTTTTATGGATGTGAAGAAACTCTAGCACATAGTGCTGCTCTACTAGCCTTGATCTGAGTCTCTTCTAGATGTAGACTGACACACCTCTACCTTTTTTACTATCTTGCAGAGCAGTTGGTCTAAACGTGCAGAAGGCATTATAGCCCTACACAGCTGGATTACCTCCACCATTTCAAACCATGTCTCAGTCATTACACAGATGTCCAAGTCATCCAGTGTGAGGAGGACTTCTAGGAAGTGAAGTTTCTTCCTTAGTCTCCTAGCACTGATCAGTAAAGGGAAAACAGTTTGTTCTGAAGACTCCTTGGAATGCTACCTTTCCAAACACAGCATCCAGTTCTTACTAGAACTCAACTGTCGCAATGTGCCATATGTTTACCTGTTTCTGGTTTTCATAAATACTACTAGAAATCTTATAGATACATACGAAGATGTTAATATATTCCAGTACTCAAAATATGTCAAAAACAGCAATTAAAACAGGGCAGGGTTGAATGAAATAAATAATACACTTGCACAGAAATATGTAATAGTTTTGTTTGCCTACTTATAAATTACTCTGATTCAGCAGTAATTACACATTTTGTACCATTTGTTATGAAAACTACAATAAATTGCAGAATTTTCCTTTACAAACATATTTACTATCAATTAAAATTAAAATTGGAAATCAGCTAATCAGCTTTAAACATTGGAAGCAAGTATATTTTTAAATGTGAACTTTGAAATACCATATATATATATATATATATATATATATATATATATGGATCATGCACATATTTAATCCAGAAGGACTCTACACATAATCTGTCTTGCCCTGTCTGAATAAAAGTAATATGTACAAATTAACAGCAGGTTTCATATGTATCACAGATATTGATGATGGGAAAGAACTAGTTCAGATGGTGTGCAGGTGGGAAAAAAGTCATATATTGCAGCTGAGAATCAGTGGAATCGGTGACCTTTAGTGTCATTTAATCAAGCTTCAATCATACTTCACTGCACCCAATCAAACTAAGCTTGTTCCAAAGAATGATTCTATTGAAAATAAATCCTACAAGTTCAAAATCCTTAGTAGAAAATGACTATTTACTTACTTTTCTTGGGGTGTCTACTTCTTAGTTGTGGTACATTTGGTTAATTATTTTATTTATGTATTTATTGTTTGATGTTGGGGAAAGTGGACTGGTCCAAGGACCCTTTCAGCCACAACCCAGCCCATATTGCAGAGACAGCAACATAATATTTTGGCAACTAAATACCAAGTGAACATACAATCAGTGCAACAGTTTCAACATATATTACACAAAGCTAGCACACTTAACATGTAATAGTATGCATTGAACTACAAAGTTAGAGTGCAAATTTCTTCAAAGGTTTGTACTCTGGAACACGGATACAATTAAAAGGTTTTAGTAATCAAAGAAAAATGTACTCCTGTACTTAGAAACAACAAATATATATATATATATATATATATATATATATATATATATATATATATGTATTGGTATAAGACACTGTATTGGATGTACATTGTTCAAACACCCTACAGACTGATGTCGGAATGTCGAACGCATTCAGAAGAACATGCTCTGGGGATTACCTCAGAATGCTGTAAACCAATGGCAAGTGTTTTTGCAGTTTGTCAAGCCACCCTGCACCCCCTGATAATTATATATACATTGTCGGATATCGCACAATCCCTGCGGAAAGGAAATATTCCCCTACCCAAGGAATGTCTATCTCGCAAACGTCAACCATTTGGCACTGACTATATATATATATATATATATATATATATATATTTTTTTTTTTTTTTATTCCCCAGATAGTGTTTTACTGAAAACATATTTATTGTGTTTGTTAGAGAGTCAGTCTTTGGTAAAACCCACTTTGTGTTGGATACTAGTTCATCAGACCAGAATAGCTATTCTTTTTTTTTATAGTTTCCTCAATTCCACACAAAAACAGAATCAATAGGGGAAAGCTGCACCATGTTTGTTGAACAATTTCCACATTTAGTTTCTGAGACTAACATTTAGTTTTACAGTGGTGATCTGTGTAAATCCACTGTTATAAAACAATATTTTCAGTGGGGAACTGAGATTTCTAACTTTCCCAGCATAGAGGATTATGATCGATCATAACCTGCCTATTATATGACATGGATGCCAAGAAATTCATCTCGAGGTCAAAGCTCAAAAAGTGAATCTTGGCATCCATGTCAAGAACAGATAGTTGAAGGTTTTGGTCAGCCAACCAATCATAATTCTTGGAGGTTTATCTGCTCCATGTACTACTAATTAGAGGGAAAAAAATGCTTAAGTGTTTTCATAGCTTTCAAAGCCATAAAACAGTTAGCAAGCACTGCCAGAGAGGTAGTGTAATGTAATCCATTATGTTTACATTCACCTTTCATACCTTTCAACTGTCTAGATTTTTGCAGGAAGTCCATATTATAGTTTCATATTTTGGTCTGTTCCTCATAAAATATGTGTTTTTCAGACAAATCACAGAGTATTGAAATTACTAAATAATGACATTCATTTGAGTTTCAGAGTTTGTATCCTTCAGGAAGTAGATGCTAATACAACCTGTTATCAACTGAGTTTATTTGAGAAGATGGGGACATGTTACCAGTACCACTGTCATTTGCTTGTCAGTATGGGCAGATTTTACTGCCTGGCACAAGACCAGACTTTAACAAAATAAACAGGGGGTGGTTAACATTTGTTTAGGTCTGGTCACACGCCACTCTGGCACTTAACTGGCTTGTCTTTTTTCCAAATATCAGAGCATAACGAGCACACTCCATGCCCT
>NC_056747.1:578249233-578294233 GCF_019279795.1 Protopterus annectens | reverse complement strand
TTAGTAACATGCATCTTGCAGTACCTTATTTAATGAATAGTTAATGCAGATGTGGCAAATATGAATATTTTGTTTTTAAATGCATTTGATGCTGGAATCTACTTAATTATACTTGCTTTCCCTTGTGGCCTTACTATTTTATTGTCTCAGCAAATATTTACATTTTAGTACCTATGTAACTAAATTATGCTGCCTTTTGAGTAGATGTTATCACAGAGAAGTTAAATATTTAAAGAGAAGGGCTATTTAACCCCCGGAGTGTGAATGGATGCAATGTTGAACACTAGTTCTGTTTTGAAGCGGAGCAACACTTTTAGAATAAATAAGCCCAGCTGTGCTCTTTTTGCTTTATGCTGGCTTCAGAGAGCATTCTGATGTTAAGATTTCTTTGACAAGGCTGTGAAGGTTTTACCTCAACTATCCTACACACAAGCTTGTTACCAAGCCTTTTTTCCCCTTTTCTATAGTTCTAAATAAGGTATTTGAATTTTTTTTTCTTTAGCTCTCCAACACAAAAAATGTATCATGAGGGAGTTGCAATCCATAACTTTGCAGACTTTTTACTTGAGGGGGTTGAAGACAAACATTTGGCAAAAGTTAAAGTTAGTCTTCATCTTTCCTGCAGAGTTTAAAGAAGTATGGAAAGGCATGACAGTATTTTTAAATGCTTAAGAAATTTAAAAACTAAGATTTGTAGGAGTAGTTTGAAACCAAACTTAGTTTGTTGGACTAGCTGTCTGTCGTTAATTCAATGTGTTAACTTATCATCATGTTTTAAATTTCTTTTTATCATAGTACAGTAGCAGATATATCATTTTGGTTTATATTTTAGTGTGGTTGCATGTAAACAGGTTACTCATCATCTTTTCAAGTAGTGTGTGAGCCATCAGGTAATTGTCTGTTTTTCTTTCTCATTTGATTCACTGACATAATTAGGCACATTCATTTGGAATTTAAGAGGTTTGTTGAGCTGATTACACCCAAGAGTAACAAAGTGCTGGCATTTATTAAAACTATGTCAGGGCATACTAGTCTATCAGAGGAGGCTCACTTGATAATAGCAGATGGAGATTATTGTCCCGCCCCCCCCCCCTTTAAATAACTCAAACCAACACCAAAAGGCAGTTGACGACCTTTATTAATACAACCAAATCATTAACTTTATTCACATAAAACAACAAATAACTGGAAACTTCACATTCTTTCAAACAACCTCAGGGCAGCGTACCCACTCACCCTGGCTGAGTCATTCATCAGGACAGCGTATCCACTAACTCTGACCAAACCTTAAACAGACAGTGTACCTGCTCATCCTTTCAATATAAGCAGCATCCAGCAACTCACTTGATCCCCAAACTCAATGCCATCAACACCTTCACCTAGAGGGGGAACAGAAGAGGACAATCTTGTCCCTCTTCTCTGCCCACCAGCCTGATCCCAGGCTATTCCCCCTCTTATCCCATAACCTTTACCATACCCTCTAGAAACAATTTCAAATGTACATTAAACAAATCCAAGCCCACATCACTCAGATGTACCCCATCTGATTGAAAACAAACAACATCACTATCTTTGAAGTCCCTATGCTCTATAATATACATGCCTAACTTCCCCAATTGCCTGGCCAACCTCTGGTTAACAAACCTCCGAACCTGCTCAATAGCCCGATAACTGATCGTATTCCTCCAAGTCAAACATGGAACTATCTTTGACCATGCTATACACATAACAGGGCATAACGTCTGCAACTTAAACAAATCCCCCGTTATGATATCCACCAACTGCTTCTTCAAAAGGATTCCCAGATCATTACTACCTAAGTGTACCACTGGTGGATAACCTACTCTCAACCTTACCACTTCAAACTCATGAATCCGTTGATCCCCTCTAAGCCCTCTAACCCCATGGCAAATAATTGTCCAACCTAAATGAGACAAACCCAAATTCTGTCCTTCCACCCTAACTGCTGCCTGTTTCCCTGCCTAATGAATATACGAATAACCCAGGATGACAATCTGCTTTCCTAGAAGAGAAAAAAAAATTAACAACGTATGCAGTGAAACCTTATGTAATAGGAAATAAAAATGCATTAGAAGACCACCTTCCCATTCTTTTAATAACCTTAATGGAACTGCCATCCCTAGCCAAGTCTGAAGCCCTACCAATGCAAAAGGAATGAGATGCAAACCTCTCAGCTGGAAAAACCCATGCAAGAAAAAACCCTCCCGATGACATGTACGAGCCAACCACTTGTCACCCTCCTACCATCTGCCAAACGGAAAACCAGGTCATATGGGTCCCCCACCAGAGTCAGTCTTAATTCTGTAGCCCACCTTACTGGGCAAAGCCTAACATTCTTATCTTCTTTGAGCACTATTGATGTACCTTTCCCTAACTGATCTGTCTTAGTCCCCCTCAGCCCAATAATTACTGTCCCAGGGCCGGACTTTACATCCCACCAAAATAATGATCCTAACAACTCAGACACATGGAACGCACCAAACTATAACCATACACACACAGTGACCCACATAATATAGACTGAGGAGCTACCTTCCAGTAAAGGGTAAACCTTTCAGTAAAACTTTCAGAAATGTCCTTGTCAAGGGCCATTGCATTTAACTGCTCTCCACAGCCACTCTTCACCATTCCCTCAACACACACCATACAGTCCAAGACTTCTTAAAGTCATGTAACCCAGATTCCTATGCGAAAATATGCTAATTGCAGGTAAATCCACCCTAACCATTTGTAATGCTTTACCTAAACCCCAGGCTTGAGCTAAACAATGAAGCAGTAACTCCTCAGACCAAACCCCTTCATCTTCTGGCAACTATAAAACAAGCTGATCAAATTCATAAAAAGCCCTACCATAAGCCTTCCTTGTAGACACTGCCCAAAAATGACACAGCAACCTCCTGGGTACCTCAACCCAAGGTTCCACACCTCCTCTGGCAAGAGTACCAGCACCTCCTCTTCTCCTGGCATCAGCAGCCGAAACCTGGAAAACTGAAATCAGGACAAGCTATCAGCAATGGCATTACTCACCTTAGGCACATGCACCCCTGTAAATGAAAAATTAATTATCAAACTCTGTAAAACCCACTTATGCAAAATTAACAATAGCAATTCTGACCTGGCCATCTTCTTCTGCAATACCTGCATCACTGCCATGTTGTCTGAATGGAAAATTACCCGCTTCCCCTGGAAACGCTTCTTCCAAACCACTGAAGCTGCCCAAATTGGCATCAACTCTAAATACACAACCTCTCTTTTCCATACTTCCTTTCAATGCATTGGCCATTTAGCTGCAAACTACTGTCCACCAAAATAAGCCCTCATGCCAATGCCCCCTGCTGTGTCTATGAATAATTGAAGTTCCTATTGCCCCACCCAGTCTGCCTGCAAAAAAGAAATCCCATTGAACTGATCCAAAAAACACAACCAAAGCAACAAATCTTCCTGAACCAACTTATTCACCCTAACCCAATGGTGTTTATTCTTACCCCCTTTTAACATAAAGGCCACTGACCTAGAGAAAGTACACCCTGGATGCATCGTCTGACACGCAAAATTCAAAAATCCTAACAGCTCCATAACTGTCCAGATCCCTACCTTATCCTTACCCACAACCGACCTTATTGTAGCCTTCAGTCTAATTTATCCATAGGCAGGCAAAACAATCCCTGTTCTGCATCCACCAATAATCCCAAAAAATCTAAAGGTCTTGTTGGAGCTTCCAACCTATGATGAGCCAAAGGGACTCCTTAGTCATCACATACACCCAGAAATTTCCACAACCTCTTCTGCACACCTTCTCGTCCCTCCCCATCTAGCATGAAATTGTCCAAGTAATGTACAACCTTCTGCGTACGAACCCTCTGTTGCCACACCCAGTGAAGTACCATACTGAATTTTTCAAATGTTGCACATGCAACTGAACAACCCATTGGCATGGCCTTGTCAAAAAAGAAGCTATGTCTTACCATAACGTTCCATCTGAGTTGTTGATCTTCTTCCAGTCATCACTGATGGGTTCGGTTCTGAGCCCTCGGAACCGAGTCGGCCTTATATCAATCTTGTGTGCACCAACAACTCTCGAGCTAAGCTGCTACCCACAGTACCCTTTGCTTAGTTACCTCAGTTCGAGTTTGCATGCAGCATATAGAAGAAATAGGTCAGAGGCCATATCTGCGCAGAAACCCTAATACACCACAAAGACCCCGAAGATCCACCAGGAACCTTAGGAGGGGGACGGTGGGAGGGTGTGATGACTGGAAGAAGATCAACAACTCAGATGGAACATTATGGTAAGACATAACTTCCTTATCTGAAGTTGTTAATCTTCTTCCTATTCATCACTGATGGGACCAAGTCCCCAGCTACTTGGAGAACCTGGGTGGCCCTTATGGAAGAACATTCCTGAGAACTATTGACCCAAAGGCCGCTCTTCCTCTGGAGAACAGATCCAATTTGTAATGCTTGATAAAAGTGTGGGGCTTAGCCCAAATGGCAGCTGCACAAATGTCATCCATGGATGCCCTAGAGTGGAAGGCAACAGATGCTGCAATAGCCCTAGCTGAGTGAGCTTTGATTTGGCCAGGTGTAGATCCTTCTGTAAGTGAATATGTGAAGGCAATGCAATCCCTGAGCCATTTAGACAAAGTAACTTTTGATACTGCACCTCCCATTCTAGGACCCGCAAAGGAAATGAAAAGCTGGTCCGACTTGTGAAAGGATTTAGTTCTGTCCAGATAGAAACGTAATTGTCTATGAACATCCAAGGAATGTAGGCAGTATTCTCCCTTGTTAGAGTAATTTGGGAAGAACACAGGAAGCTCAATGGACTGGTTAATCAAAAAATCAGAAACCACTTTGGGGAGAAAGGATGGGTTAGTACAAAGTGATACTCTGTCCTTATGCAAGATCAGATAAGAGCTCTTTATACATAATGCTTGTAATTCATCTGGCTGAAGTTATAGTCACCAGAAATAAGGATTTCCATGACAGGAATTTTAGATCACATGTCGCAGCCAGCTCAAAAGGGGGCAGAGAAAGAGACTGCAGAACCCAGGACAGATTCCATGCCTCCACTGGCTGTCTGATGGGAGGCCTGCTGTGGAAAATACCCTTGAGGAAGGTCTTGCAAAGGCAAGAGGAAATAAGTGGTACTTCATCTGACCCGATATGGAAGTTGTAAACAGCTGCTAGATGGACTCGAATGGTGGAAGCTGAGGCTCCATTGTCAAACAGTTCAGCCAGATAATGAAGAATAGTGGCTACGGGGGCTGAGAATGGGTCTATTTTCTGATTACGTGACCAAATAGAGAATCTTTTCCATTTGTCCCTGTAAAGTTTCCTGGTGGATGGTTTATGAGAGGCCAAGATAATATCACGCATGGGTGAAGAAAGGGTTTCCTGCCTGGAAACTAACGGAAGTGGAGAAACCAAGCTGTCAGGTTGAGAGTGGACAGATTTGGGGGAGTTAGCCCTTGTGGGTGAGATATGAGATCCTGACGAGTGTCTAGGATCCAAGGAGGTTGTAACAGATGAGGTCGAAGGAAGGGAAACCACACTTGAGGCCAGAATGGGGCAATGAGGATCACTCTGCTTCTCAACTGAATAGCTTTCCTTAGAACATGGGGGATCAGAGGAATCAGAGGATAAGCATAAAGGAGACCCATGGGCCAATCATGAGTCAAACTGTCTCTCGGTGACTCCCTGAGAGGGGGAAAAAGGGCAAAGTAGCTGCTACATTTTGTGTTTGAGGGAGAGATGAAAAGGTCACAGCATGGCTGGCCCCAACGGCTGAACATTTCTGCCGCCACACTCGGGTTGAGAGACCACTCATGAGGATGAAGAATGCATCTGCTCAGCTTGTCCACAATCACGTTGGAGCTCCTTGGGATATGCATTGTGATCAGAAAGCGGTTGGCAGTTATCGCCCACTGCCAGATTCTCATGGCTTCGCAACATAGGGGGTAAGATTTGGTCCCTCCCTGTTTATGTACCAGACCATGGACATGTTGTCCTACTGGACAGCAATCGTTCTGGATGGAAGAAGTGGATGAAAAGCTTGCAACGCCAATAGCACCGCTCTTAATTCCAGGACAATGATATGCAAGTTGACCTCTACATCAGACCACGTGCCTTGGCCTGACTTTCCCTGGAAGTGCCCCCCCACTCCATCAGGGAAGCATCCGTGGTCACCGTGGCACTGGGCTGGGGAGACTGGAAGGGGCGACACCAAATATTTTCGTCTGTACTCATCCACCAGAGATCATCTAGTTTGCAAGTGTTGGTGATGAGAATCTGTGAGCTCAGGGGGTGAAGATTGGGTAGCCACTGGGCCTGAAGGAGCCATTGTAGTAATCTCATGTGTAGTCTGGCTAAGGGAACTATAGGGATGGCTGCAGCCATAGATTCCAAGGCTTGGAGGGCTTCCCTTGTAGACACCTTTCTTTGAAAAGAGTATCACTTGAACTTGTGCCCTTAGTCTCTGAAGCCCATGGAGAGGAAGTGAGATCAGGCTTGACTGGGTGTTGAATATTGCCCCTATGAATTCCAGTTGTTGTGAGAGTTGAAGGTTGGATTTCTCCCAATGTATGGAGATGCCTAGTGACTCCGCTAGAGTCAGGGTGTAGTGGAGGGCCGGAGGTCTAATGAGCACATCCACACACCCTCCCGCAGAAAGAGGAGGATGGTTTGAATCGTTACCCTGTGGAATTTGGTCTGAACTACCACTTTGTTTAGTTGGACGAGATCCAGAATGGCCTCCAGCCCCTGTTTTCTATGGCACCAAAAAGAATCTTGAGTAGAACCTTGATCCTCACTGATCTGGGGGGACCTGTTGGATAGCACATTTTTGACATAGCTTTCGTATTTCAGAAGCTGCCTCCTCCCTTTGACTGGGTGGAACATCGGGAGGGATTTCGGAGGTCTTGGATAAGCTATTAGGGGAATATGGTAGCCTCTAGTAATGATTATCTGCACCCACTGATCATTTGTAATGGAGAGACAGGCAGCTTGGTGCAGAGAAAAACATGCCATGACTGCTTCCAGAGGAAAGCAATCGGGCAACGCCTCAGGAGCGCTGATACAGTCTACCCGAGAAGGAATCTCTGGAGCCCTGGCTCCGGGGACCCCCTCTGCCCTGAAAGGGATGTCTTCCATTATTGGATCCCCCTCTGCTTCTGGAGGAGACCTCACCATGTGCATCTCTGAAAGGACCTTGAGACTTCTTGTGCCACATCTTCCCATTCCTTTGATTCCTGGAGAGGTTTGAAAAAGTGTAGGCCAACGGCAGACAAGGTCTTCCTGTCTTGCTCGCACCTGGCCAATGTATCCTTGACCTTAGCACCGAACAGAGCTGATGGCTCGATAGGGGCATTTAGAAAGGAAGACTTGAAGGAGTCCGCGAGGTCACAAATGCTCAACCAGGTGTGGCATCTCATGACTACGCCTACACCCACAGCTCTAGCTGCTCCTTCGGTTGCATGCGACAGTTACCTCATGGATTAATTAGATATTGATTCTAGGATGGCACGTTGGAAAACAACTTTATCTCATACTCCATACCATACTTGGGCCACAAGGGTTCCAGAGAGTTCGGAGATAAGATTTCTCTGGAGCCTCATAAAATGTGCCAAAAAGCTCAGAGACCTAACTGCAAATGTCACTGATGCAAAGATTTGCTTCCCTAACCTGTCCACTCCCTGGGACTCTCTGTTGGGCAGGTGAACAGCAGGACTCTCTTCTGCAAGGTCCTTTTTCATGGCTGCTGCCACCACCATAGCATCCACTGGCAAACCTCTAGACCAATGGGTTTGATCTTCTGGAGGGGAGAGTACCTTGTCTGATTTCCTGGGGATGGCCTCAATGGAGTCAGGGTTCTTCCATGCCCGCTGCACGATGACTTTAACCAACTCTTCGGCAGGGGAGGTCACCCAAGAAGTAAAGGGCTGAGAGTGAAAGGCCGGCAGGAATACGGATTCCTCCGAGAAAGGGTTGGAGGACCTCCAATCACCCCTCTGTTTCAAGATTTCCATGATGTCTCCAAAGGAGACATCATCAGGGGGTGACTGTGGGGACCCTTCCCCATCATCGTAGTCCATATCTTCCATGAGGGACTCCTCTGGGGAGTCCATGTGCTTCCTCTCACACACCCATTTCCGGGGGGGTTCTTCGGTGGGAGCATCTGAAGAAGACTCAGAAAGGGAAATACCCAGGGTAGGGGTTTCTTGGGCTTTGTGCTGTCAGAGTCCTGGGGGGATGGCCTTTGACAGCTATGGCTCAGAAGGAACTCTGGGAATAACCAAAAGAGGAGGATTGCTAGAAGCAAGCACCCTCTCCATCACCCAGAAAGCGGGTCCACCCAAAGAGGAGTGGGAGCCCGGAACCGAAGAAGACAAAATCGGAACCAGGGTCACACCCCGGTCCAGATGGTCTGCCCCCAGGGACGGAGCCTCAAGCAGACTCGGAGCGGTAGTCACCCTCATATCCAAAGTCGGGACCGACAATACCGTCGGAAATGAGACCGGAACCAGAGGTTCCATCCCCAAGCATGAGATTGAGGAAGGCTGGGTTCCGACGGAACTGACATCCAAAGGGGTCTTGGGGCCTCAGACAGTGTTGTTGTCAGTGCCAAGGAAGGGAGTCATCTAGAAAAAGTTGGGTAAATGAGCCCTGGAACCGAGGGATCCAAGGGAGGAGAGCAAGTAGGGGTTGCTGGAGTAATAGACCCAAAGCCTGGAGTGGAATAGGGTCTAGGAGGATTTGACATTCCCCTGGCAGTCAGCAGCTGGTCAAAAAGGCACACCGCATCCAGTTCAGAAAGGCTCCTGGTGGATCTCACCAATGCCCCTGAGGGGGAATCAGGCCAGTCCAAAAAGGGTCTGCAGGCTTGTCCGGCAAACTGGTCCACAGTAGACAAGTATCGGGTCCGTGGTGCATCACAGAATGGCACTGACATTTCCAATTTTGGAACCAGAACAATGGTATGGTTGGAGCCGTGAACATGCTAAGAGCTGAGGTTACAACAGGGGTAGAGGACAAAAACGGTTCCAAGGTAGTTGTCAGAACCAATATCAGAGCAGAAATGGGTGATGTCAGTGCCGAGACAAAAACAGATAAGCTGATCAGAACCAAGGCAGTAGACGGAGCCATAGTCATCGGTGCTGGGGTAGGTGTTGATGAGGCGAGCTCGGAGCCGATGTAGTAGTCGGAACTGAGGAGGCAGAACGGTGCTTTGAGGAGGACTTATGGGCCTTGTGTTTATGACTTTTACCTCTGTCACCAGCCGGTGAAGAGGGGTCCAAGCAAGGACGTTTCTTGTCCACAGAAGGAGGGGAAGAGACCTCCATTGCAGAAATAGCCTCAGAAAAAGGTGAAGCAAGTAGGCCCTTCAAAATCAGTTTATGACGTTCATTCAGCATCTGCTGACTGAAGCTAGCACAAATATCACACAGGGGTTTTGCTGACAAATGCTGAACCCCCAAACAGTACACACACTCTTTGTGGAGGTCACTATTTGGCAGTTTACCACTACAAGAAGAACTCATTCCCTCCAGTACAGCTCTTTTGATTGGGTACCTTTAACTCCTAGTGGGCGTGGCTTGAGCCTTTAAAAATTAAAGTTATCACCTTAAAATTCTAACAAATGCTCATTGACATAGGTCAAATATCAATGCAATTGTGTTTGCCATCATATATGCTTCAAGATAAAATATTCTGATACCTTGTACAGGGCATGGTTTTGGAATTATTAATGCAAATATGAGCAAGCAATATTTGACGGCTAGAGGAGCAGTAGGAGGTAACTGCAGATGCAACTGGAGGTGTCACTTGGATGTAATAAGTTAAACCCCGTAGTTCCCTTCTTTTCAGACATCCCACAACACACCCTCACGCAAAAGGGTGAGGAAAGTGGAGGAAATGAAGAAGAAAGAGGGGAAATACCAACAATGGTAACAAGATACCACAAGGGTAGAAAATTAGAAAATACCAACAATGGGAAGAAAGAGATACCTGTGGGTAGAGCTGAAACAATATACATATCAAGAAGAGACTAGAAACAGGAAACAACTTTTACAAAAAACTTGTAAATATATCAGAAAAATCACTTAGATGGAGAACTCAGTGAAATACTGCTATATGGCTGCGTGGCAAACGAGATCTGGGGTAACTGAGCAAAGGGCATTGTGGATAGCAGCTTAGCGCAAGAGTTTTTGGTGCACGCAAGCTTGGTATAAGGCCGACTCAGTTCCAAGGGCTCTGAACTGAACCCATCAGTGATGAATAGGAAGAAGATTAACAACTTCAGATTTATAATTTATCTACTACCATGCCCAGTAACAGCCAGTCCTCCTGCCTGATTGGCAGCAAACAAAAGGCAGACTCAATATCCATCTTCACTAACCATGGCTCATTAAAACCCCTAATGACACTGACACATCGTCCAAGGATGTATAAGTAACCCTGGCATCCTCACCAGCAATGAAATCATTAACCGAGCCCCGTTTGTGATACGACAAGTGGTGAATCAACTTGAATATCCCACCAGTTTCTTTCGTACCAGACCCAATGGAAAAACCATAAAAGTGTCAAAAGGTGGGCTGTCATACTGGCCCAGTAACCAACCTGCCGGACACACCTTCTCAACCAAATCCCACAAGATGTCCTCCTTGCCATGCACTGATCACACAGATTCTTGCAAATCACCCCATCTCCAACTACCCTATACTTAATACAGAACCCTTGATAAAACCCATCTAATATCTCATCCTTAAGCACAAGATCAGGAAAGTCTGTCATAAAACCTCCACCTTAATGGGAAAAGGCGACTCTTCCCCTAACCCCCCTGAAGAGCCTACCTCCCTGTAAGCCTAAGGGTCTGAAACCCCTGAGCAGAAGGAAAGCTGACCTTCCCTGACATGAAGTCTGCAGTCATCTAATTAATCTCATGGCACCCACACTGAACGGGTGGATGATTTCCCCCACACCTTGAACAAGAGTGCAAGAACTTGCACCCTACCTGTGAACAACTTCCACCATTAAAGTCCCAACACACACCAACCCCTTCTCCCCCTTTTCTACCCTCTATTAATCATCCCATAACCGTCCATCATGGTAGCCAACCAGAAGACAGGATGTCGCACCTCCCAGTGAAGAGAAGGATCCACTGCTTTCTGTTTCTGTAACCTCTGATCATACCATAACCAAGCATTCCCTGGCCATAAATGCTGAGGGTCCCAAATTGTGAGAAAGTAATCCAAAAGGGGCAAAGTCAAAGTCCCGTCCTTTTCAAGTTGCACCTCCATAGTAATAAACAAAACCAACTACCCACATATCCCATGTCCTAGGGTGAATTCTACCTACCCTCTTCCTCCCCAGTGCAGCGAAGGTGGCCAGCAAATCCTTACTGTTAGATGACTCAGCTTCAACCAGCCACTGTACCCCCTCTGCATCAATCAACTCAAAGACATCCACATACTCCCCTTTCCAAATTTTTTCTTTGACAGCAGAAGGAATGTGCACCCGATCTCTGACCGAAGGCCTGTGTGATTAACCAGTCACTTGGGTGAAGGCCAAAATCAGAACCTAGTTCCGAGCCCAATCCTGTGCTACCTACTAACCCTGTGCTGCCTTCCCTAATTGCTCCCCCCACTTGACCCAGAAATCCCTGCAACCTCCGCAACAGCACCTTCCATGGTATTACATACGTTACCAAAATCCATCCCAATGAACTCCCTGTCTTCCCCAACTACCCCATTCACAGCATCTACCCCTCCTGCCAAGACAGTCGATGTAAGATCATTACCTGTTCCTCTGTTTTGAGTCCCGCCTGGAACTGATGGGCCAGCTGGAACCACCTCCTTTGATACTCGCTGCCTCATGCCACAAGCTACTGCCATAGCCCTTGGAGTGGAGCACCACCTCTTTAGACTGGATTCCTTCCTCTGCTCTGTCACCTCTGCATCAGCAACAGACACCCCTTGAAACAGTTCTTCCACCTGTGCCACTATTGCTTCCCAACAATGTCAAAGTTTCCTGCATGTTAGCCATTTGTAGAGGAAAAAAAAAGCACATTAGCCAGTGATTATAGCCACATGCTTTGCCAATTTGACCCCCACCCTAATAACACTGTTCAAGCCCCAAAAAACAAAGTAAAATTTCCCTTGGTGAGAAAAAAAAAAACTTACTTGATGGCACTTCCTTCAGTGGTCAACTACAGCATCATGCATTAGCCTACTAGGTCAACTCAGCTCTGTTTCTAAAATTTACACCCCTACCAAGTATTGAACCTGGGACCTTAAGTATTGACCCCAGCATCCTGCCAACTACAGCATAATGCATTAGCCCACTAGGAAACACTCCGCCATGTACAACCTGAAATCTAATGAACAGAACGCGAAGAGATCACTATAAGCTGACCCAGTGTTAGCATTACTTTTCTTAACAGCACAAATGCTTTGAAAGTCCTCATGTAAATTCCTCATATTTCTGTGTTCTAGCCTATCAGGTGTTGTGCAGAGTCCCCCCCCCTCGGACCCTGAATGCACTGTGAAAGTACTTTTTTTTTCTCTTCCACGTACTTTTTACATTACTTAATAGCTCCTTCTGAGCTATTTCGCACTCCCATAGAGCTTTGAGACTAAGCATGAAATGAGGGACCTGACAGTGACCTGCATTTTTGTGACAAAAAGCATTAACACAGGTCAAACTGTATTTAGGTCATCCTACTCATGTCTTGTCTGTATTTGTTTGTGTGCCCCTGCTATCTACCCTAACCTGTTATCTTCTTTCAACTTTTCTAACTTTCATCCCTAACTTACCTCATATATATATATATATATATATATATATATATGTATAGTTTCACTTCATAATCTCGAAATACTGAAATATTGTATTTCAACATTCCGAGACCATGAAGCCGAAAATTTAGAATGCTGAAAGTGCATAAGACCGAATTTGAATATCTCGAATCCGCGCTTATGCATTTCCGGTACATTGCATGTAGTGTTATGGTGCCTGAAAGTGTAGGTGAGTGAATGTTTGTGTGTGTTTTTGTACGTATGGTTAAGGGTAGGGAGGTGTGAGTGTTGGATTTGTTGGTGTTTGTGTATGTGTGATGTGTAATTATGTGCAAGCGAGTGGAGAATGTTGTGGTGTGTTTTTTTTTTTAACGTTATGTGCGATCTTGGAGTTGGTATATGTAAAGAGGACGGGTGGGGGGTGGAGGGGGTTTGCCCCCCTGCTTATATGTAGTGTAGGGTTGTGTGGTTTGTGTGCTGTGGGTGGAATGGTGTGTGTGTGTTATGTGGTGTATGTTCGTGATTGTGTGATTCGTGATTGTGGGTTTCAGTATTGTGAATGGTTCGGCCTCATAGTCTCATAATGCTGAAATTCAGTACTTCAGCATTTCGAGATTATGAAGTATATATATATATATATATATATATATAGATATATCTATAGATATATACACACACACACACACACACACACACACACACACACACACACACACACACACGTGGATCTACTTTTAAATGTTCGAACCTCATATGGCAGAGACCATAACATCGAACATTTAAAAGTTCAAACACTGAAGTACAAAAAAAAACAAAAAACAAAACTAAACATTTGTAACATGGGGGCAAGCCCCCCTGCACCTCCACACCTCCGCTACTTAAACATACCAACTCCAAGATCACACACTACATTGCGGAAAAGGTAAATCTTCCTGTTCTGCACTGTACGGGGATCTCCATTCAGTCTGTTCGAACTTTTAAAAGTTCAATCTACTGAAGGGGACACACACACATATATATATATATATATATATATATATATATATATATATTTTTTTTTTTTCATACACACACAAAAAATAATGGTATCTCAGCTTCCCCCCACCACCATGCACATTCCCTAGCATTTTCTCTTATGTGCTTCCCTCTGCTTGTTTCTCCCATTTTTTACAACTTTTCTATAGTCTCATTTCCATCTTACAGTTTGGTAAAAAAAGTGATGAAACTACTTTCTTGGCACTTTAAAGCTGCTTACTGCCTTTTCTATCTTGTAGCTTCTGAATGTGCGAATGCACTGACATGCATTGAGAGTCACACACATGCCACATTTGCAATTATTTCTTTGTGTGAACTATAACTGCTACTCAGGGTTACATGCTTTCATTGCAGCCCCTGTTCTGGTCACGAGTGGGATAGTGAATGCATTTCTGAGATCACACTGCTATTTCACAGTTTTAATCATGAGTGACTTTCAGGTCTTATCTCCTAAATCCCAAGGACATTTTCACATATGTCCTTAAAATTATATATAATAATAAAGATATATAAATATAATAATAATAAATATAAAAGAAGGGGATAGGGTAAAAGGGATAACTTGAGGAGAAGATGAAAGAGTGCAGTTCTGGGAAGATGAGGATAGAAAAGGAGGAACTTATGAAATGTGTATTACTTTCTTGAAATTTATACCATTTGTGGGTGAGTGTGTGGAGATAAAGACTATGATATAAAATGTCACTGATGTGACTGCGATTCATAATGTCAACGTGTCATACACATTCATGATACTCATAAATACGCTAACATTCTGGTTAGCTGCCACAGTTTCCAAAACCCAAAATACAGCTAATGATCTCGAAAACCCTTCTTATTACTTAGCTTGTGTAAATTCAGACTAACCAGCTCAAAGTGTGCTGAACCTTGCCATACAATTTATCCAGCAGTTATGGCGCATGCCTCAATTCTTTAACATCATATCCACCTCCCTGCTGGCTGTGTTGGCTCTGTCTGTGCATCTATAAGGTCATAAGGAGGCTGGCGGCATGCCAGCCGTCAGGCAGTAACTAGCTGCAATATGTGTGCCACTTAAGAAAGAAAACAATGTTAATTCATACAACAAGAATTCCCTGATGGGTCAGCTCTGAAGCTGTTAATGGAACAGCAGTTTATAAGCAGATCATTTTATTTATTTTTATTTAAGTTTGTTTACTGGTATAATGCACTGATCAAACTTAACTATTTTCAGACACAGCTTGTGTAAATCATATTGAGCACTGTAGAATATAAACCGGATTAAGTTACAACAAAGACTAACCATTGCTACAAGGATCAGTCACTGTAAAAAGAATACTTGTTTACCAGGTTAGTCTGAATGAGTATAAAAACACCCTTTTTATAGTGATGGCCCAGGGAGAAAACATCCAATACAAATATACAATTTATAATTAATAACACAATGTACCTTTCCTGAATTTCACTGTAAACAGCACAAAAGGCATACTATTTACAGCCCTCCAAGAGCATGACAAGTGTGACTCAGTCTGCGGCAGGCCGGTGACACAAGGACAGCAGTGAGAACATTACAGGCTACAGATGACATGATAAGAAAGAATTGAGGGGCTACCAGTGTCATCCTCTGAAAATGCCTAGATGGTGGGAGATGCTAGAATAAGGAATATGCAACATGTGATGTCAGTGAGAATACAGGCAGCCTAAGGTACCCTATGAGTGTGGTCAGAGGAAACAGAGGAGGTGAATGATAAACAGTCTCCCAAGTGATAATGATGATACACAGTGTTTACTAATGAAGTTGGGTCCAACAGTTAGGCAACTACAAAATGTCAACAGAAGGACAGCAGGTACTGGCAAGTGACAAATAACGTCCACTGCAGTAAGTGCCAGCATCATACTGCAAGGAATCAAGGTACAGAAAGCTGATGCTGACCTAATGGAAAGCATCATTATGTTATACTTAATAGCGGGTCTATATTACAAGACCGAAGACGCATTCTTTCGAATGCGTCTTGGACGAACTTAAAAGGCAGAAAATGCAAAATATCGAAGCAGCTCTTAAGCAAATTCTTTCCCTGTAATGTTTGAAATTGATTTTTATTTTTATTTATTTATTGTTTGTTGGAACAGCGATTTTTTTTTCCCTTAAAAAAATCACTGTTCTGACACTTCCACATTGTAATCTTTCACTTATATAGGGTCGATTAATCACCGTTCGCTTTTTTAAGCGTTCGGTGATTTAATATAGACCCTTAATAGCACTGCTATCTCTATCCTGAACACCTGCATACACATGCAAAAAAATGACTTGCCAAGAATGGGACTACATCGTGTCTAAGTAGTCTTCTTTACTAATATGTATTTTTGTCAATATATAAAGATTTAAGTTCCACTAAATATTAATGATGATGACTTTCTGTTAATGAGACTGCCTGCTCCAAGTCCCTGAAAAGTGAGTGCTCCACAATATACCATATCTAGAAGCCCAGTAATATATTATACACTACTAGCCATGCAGTCATTCTTTAAAGTGTAAACTAAATTATTGGTTAAAGGCAATGTATAAGTATATTTTTTTTATTAAAACAGTTAAATAGGTGATCAGCAGGTAAGACTTAATTTGCACAAGAGCAAGGGAAGGTGAACTCTCATTTCCACATTCATGTCAGAAGTACCAGGGTTCCTTCCATCTGTCTTACCATACATCATACAAAATATCAAAATCAGTGGGACTTCTAACATTCCCTTTCCACTCAGACTTCAAGTGCACCATCTGTCTACATATCCAACTATAGCCTTAGCATGTCGATAACATCAAAAGCACTATTATCTTATCACATTTGCTATGTAACAAGGTCATATAAATTTAAGGCCTAGCTTCCCCACCACATCCTCTCAGAAGGAAACAGTAATGTTTCATTTTTATTTATTTATTTATTTTCATTTGGAAGCAACTTGTTTATATACCATTTTGTTACGCTTGTCTCTTTATATTTGGCAGTAATGCAGAACATTAAGGATATCGGCTGTTAAGGCACCGCCCCTTGTGGTCCAGAGTTTGAACCCTCAACCTTGGTTCACAAACTGTGGGACTCTGAACAAGTCATTAACTAGACAGTGCTCCTGGGCCGGTTCTGAAAAGTTCCATTCGGATCAGTGCTCAACCCTGATTAACGTATCTAAATAAGTAAAAATAAACAAATAAAAGTGGTACATCCTGGAATTGTGTCCCCCACACACTGTAACATAAGTACAAAGCTCTAGGGTTGTGCTATTTCCAGGAAAGAGACCATACTTGACAGAACAGTGTATCCCACAATGATCTTTTGCTGTCCATGTACATAAAAAATTTAAACCCAAGTCGTCACACACTGAAATAAAGGCAGTATCAATGTGCAATGCCACTGATCTGGGTTTATTAATAGAGTTGTTGGCAGGTGGATATCTGTAAGCATGTCTGTAGGGAGCAAGCGAATGCCAGTTTTAATGCAAATTTCACCAGCCTAAGCTCAGACAATGTAGCACTATGAAAGGATCTGAACTGGCAGTCAAGAACACAATCAGAAGAAAAATGACACCACTTGTCATTTCCAAATTATAACACTACAATTATTATTCAGGAAACTGCATAATGAAAACAGCATATTTATAAATTTAATTCATTAGCTTTCACAATAAAAATGATGTGTCCCTTGTTGAACAAACAGCTTTGGCATGTACCTACCATAAACCAAGAATGAATAATTACTGTCAAGCCAGCTGTGTTTGAAAAAAACCCACACTGACAACAGTAATTTTTCAAGCTCAATTCCTTTTCACAAAAATATTTTGTTTTGTTTACTTTTTATTGTATTTCATAGTTATTAAAACAAAAGAACTGACAGTCTGTGGTATGGAAACAGTAAGGAGACCAGTTGCTAATAATCTAGTTATTTGTTCTGAATCTTAACATGAGTTTCTAGTGTTGTGACTGCTGCAAACATATGCAGTGCAGGAATTGTTTGTGTAGTGCTATTTTATATATTGACATGCTTCTCCAAAACAGCGTTACTTACAACTGACCTGGGATACAATACTTGTGAACTGTTTTTGATTGAGTAAATTAACTTCATGTACTTTCTCATCCTATCCTACATTTTTCTAACCAGGATTTTTTCATCATTTTTAAAATAATTCTGCAGCTTCAGATGCCCTAGTGAAATAAATATGGTGAGAGCAGTTCTTCAGGTTTTCCCAGTGGGTGTAATTGAGTGTGCTCATTGAATATATTTGCCCAGGTCCATGTATTGCCTAGCTAAAGATACCTTTCCTTGTTGTTTCCGCTTGCCTCAGCAACACATTGTACTATTTTATTTACTCATGCTTTTACCCAGACACAAACCTGTTTTCCGTTTTACTTTGATGCACCTAAATGTTTGTACAAACTGGTTATTTTGCCCCAGCAATGCTGTTCTGACAAATTTGCAGCTTTAACTTCCCCATTCTTTTGCCACTTGCGTTCCCTTAGTACTATGCTTTCTGCTCTTTGACATACCATTCTGTGTAGTCTAGGGCTGACCTTCACATGTGCAGGCTGAATGTTTCCTATTAACCCTACTTCCCAGCCCACCACTACTTTTATGTTATTAACCACATCCTTGACAATGACAACTATTACTCCCACTTGAAGACTCAATTTTACTGTTACTAGAGCAATTCACTCTTGCTGAGTACTGCTCTGAGTCGAACCTAAAATATAGCAAACCTACCTGCTACCTAGTTTCATGCCTACTACAACAATACACAATACACTAATTCTTTCATATCTATTACATTATGCCTTCTTCCTCTTCCCAAAGTCTACCTATAACCCATTACATAAAATACACCAAACTTCAAAACATAAGCCCTACTACTTATTCTAATTACTTCTACCCAACACATTAAAATGCATATATGTTTCATACACCCTAACATTTAACAATGTCTTACAAGATATACCTGCGTTGTACCACTGGACTGTAGATCAAACATATTATTCATTATAAGAAACTTCATTTCATAAAACAAACTACCCAAGTCCTATAGCTCTTAAATGTCATACATTTAACAAGAAACACATCTGTATTTGTGTTCATTTGTGCTTTATTCCAGTCTGTATATCACTCATACTCAGGAATCTTAAGACTTGCAAATCATTTAAATATAGTAATAACATTTTATAATAATACTCTACAAAATACTTATTCTCACTTTCCACTCCAGTATTTCAAATTCACACCATACCATGAAACATCAAAAAAAATTCCCCCGGATTCTCAAAAGCCTGCACGGAGTGCAAGATGAGTGCAGTAGCCCACGCAGGCAATATGTCTGCCGTGCTATCCAGGAATAGCTGGCAGGGGGGTGCATGAGAGCTCCAGCACTAATCTTGCACGGACTAAGCCCTGGTATGCAAATCACTTCATTTGCTGGAGAAATCCATGCAGATTAAGTGATATTGCAATCCAGGAGACTTGCAATAGTCCGTGCAAGACAAGTGCAATCTGCAGAAATGTACTCGGTTGCTAACCGAGTACATTTCTGCATATTCCAAAACGGAGCTATGACAACTCCAAATAAAGGCTGCATATTATTAAGGAAGCATGCCAATGGCCAAGTAGGTCATTGGCATTGCAAACTGTTTAAGAAATTAATAAAACAACTTTAATTTTTTTTTTTCACCGATCTCGGCTGTTTAAGCATAGAGCAGCGGCGAGCAAACGGGATTGTTGGGAAAATAATAAAATAAACTGAAAATTACCATTCTAACAAAAATCAGTATTCTGCCATGCAAGTCAATGGCAGGCAAAAGACAATTTGGCCAGTGAGTAGTGGTTGCTAAGGCGGGAGGCTCAGTGTGGGACATGTAACTATGCATTAGTAGGCAATCCTATGCAAATGTGGGAAAGATTAGTGAATCCCAGATTTCCCAGGGTGTGGGGCAGGTTCCAAGAGTGTAAGAGTATAAGTAGCTGGGTGCAAGACCAAGATATAGGTGACATCATGGGGGCGTGTGTCAGGCATACTGTAAGCGGATTGGAGACCTGTGGCTCGAGATTGCTCCTAGGTTAGCACAGCTAAGCCAGGAGTGTGTCTAAACCTGCCTAAATCACTTTACAAAGTGTAAGTGGGTGTGCGTGCCGTGCACCAGGTCCTACAGGAAGAAAAAGGAAGTTAAACCAGGAAAAAGCAGCTCTGTGCACGTATGAGCACTCTGTTTGCTCGGTGCGCACATGGGCTTAAACAGGGAGGCAATGGGAAGGGAAAACAGCAGTAGGAAGGTAATCAAGGAGAACTAGCTTAGCTGACAAGTGAAATGTATCAGAATCAGCCAATTACACAGGCAGAGACCAGCCCAGCCCAGCACACCGCTATAAACTATGCAAACACCTTTCCCCCTTGTTTTTCTCAAAAACCCTGCACCCCCGCTGTATACAGACGGGGAAATTTTACAAAACGAAAGCAAGAGAAAAAATGTTACGGACTGCTTTTGCTATCATAAACCAGCAGGGGCAAGAGGCTGAGGGTGGTGAGGATGTGAATGCTTCTGAGCAAGCCACAATGAGGAGACGTTGAAGGGCGTACAGACCCAGGGTAACCTACCAAAGGCTACATGAGCTGGAGATAGTGGAGCACTATTGGGTGGACATGGACCTCCTACAGCAAATTGTTGAGCTGTGCCGGCCACGCCTCACACACAGAACTAACAGAGGGGAACCCATCCCATTGGATACCAAGGTACGTGTAGGTCTAAGAACACTAGCTACAGGCACCTTACAAAGGCCAACTGGGGATATGTTGGGGATTTCGCAGGCATCAGCATCCAGGGTACTCCACCAGTTCCTGAATGCCATGTCAGCCCATGTCGGTGAGCATGTATATTTCCCCATCACCCATGAGGCATTGGCCAGCAATATGCGTCTCTTCCACCAGATAGCAGAATACCCTGAGGTAGTGGGTGTAATAGACAGCATGCACATATGCATTAAAGCACCACCAGGTGAGCGGGGTAGGGTCTACATCAACTGCAAGGGCTTCCCCTCCATCCACTGCCAGGTCGTGTGCAATGTCCAGGGCATAATAATGAATGTCTGTGCTGGCTGCCCTGGAAGCTACCATGATTCCCACATCTGGCAGCTGTACCAGATATTTGCCAATGGGGACATCCCACATGGTCACCTAGTGGGGGATGCTGGATACGCACTGGAGCCATGGCTGATGACACCCATCAGAAATCCACACACACCCGAACAAGAACTCCATAATGACGCACAAACAGGAATCATAATAGAGTGTGTGTTTGGGATGCTCAAGTCATGGTTCCGGTGCCTGGACATATCCGGTGGAGCCTTGCAGTACTCACCAACTACATGTACTCAAATTGTCCTTGTATGTGCCATGCTACACAATATGATCC
The DNA here is from genome assembly GCF_019279795.1 of Protopterus annectens. NCBI lineage: Eukaryota > Metazoa > Chordata > Ceratodontiformes > Protopteridae > Protopterus > Protopterus annectens. Next base: position 578,272,969 of record NC_056747.1, on the reverse strand, counting down.
TGTGGAAACAGCTGCAGCAGGAACAGCAAGGGGCAGGGCCACACAGCCCCCCACCAGTGCCAAGGCCTGCACAGGCACAGAGTGACTCAGAGGAGGAACAACCTGAGCCTACTCCAGTAGGCAGAAGGAGGCGTGCCCAGTATGCCCTGGCCTTGGCCAAGAGGTAACGCAATAGCACATGCGCTGACACAGTAGGGACCCAGGGAATGACACCTCTCTCTGACTCGCACATACAGTAAAAGAGATGCCAAACATGACACTACCTGTGCTCAACCGTGTATAGGGAGTGTACTATGAGCATCCGACATAGGCAGCCCTGCATCACCACCCTCAATACTGGGACACTCACAAGGTAAGTGACTCACACATGCCAGTCAGGGTGGGGGGGCACATACCCAACAACAGTCACAGCCAGCAGGATAGGCGTAGTCAAACACAGTAAAAATGCCATACTATGGCCTCTGAAAGAGACCCATGGGTAACCCCTACCCCAGCCCTACACAGACAGACTACAGCAGGCCAGCCAGTTGGATGTCAGTTGTGAAGGCTAGGAAGTCAGAAACTAATATGTAGGAAGTGAAAGCTATGATCTGTAGTACACTGGTATGCCTCTCGCCAGCACGATAGGTAAGACTACAGACTGAAATGGTGTACCCAATGTAACAGTACAGTCCTAGCAACTGTGTAAAAGTGTAAGGTATGCCCCACCATCCCATGTACACTTATGGCAACAGTCAAGTGTGCCCCTCACCCCTGTGTAGAAATGGTTTGGTACCCCCCCCCCCCCACTAAGCAGAAATGTAGCAGCAGTCAATGGCAAATGACTGATGTATACCCTGCAGACACAAAATGCTACCTGTTGGTGTACAGCATAAAGGTCAGCACCGGAGTACAAACCACCTGGACTTGATCCACACATGCAATATAGATAGCCATACTGGGCATTCTCACACACTAAGAGGAATGAAGGCAATGTCAGTCAACAACATACTGAAAGCCCATACTGGGCATGCTCACACACAAACACAAAAAGGCCATGTCAACAAACAACAGTGGACCAGACATATCTGGCAGTTGCAGTTCTCAGTGCAGACACGTCAGTATGCACCACTCCTGCCTTGCATACACAGTGGACAGGAATACAGACATATATGCAAGGACAACACACTATAATAAGCCAAAGGTAGATGGACATAGATGTGTTGAAGAGGGTGACCATGACAAGGAAACATCTGGGCCTGTCCCACCCAGCACACAGCCAAAGGGCCCCAAACACATGAGATGCAGGTGTCACTTACTGCAGATACTAGCCACCAGTGTCTGTCAGCATGACGGCATGTTGCACGTGCCAGCTGTGCAACATGACTGTACAAGGAAGATGTCACCTAGTAGCTGTATACAGGTACCTGTGGCATATGACCCTGTGTGTGCCCGCATGTGGCATGTCAACCCTAACATGAATGTGTTATGGCCCATGCACACACTTCCCTCCCCATAGCAGTATCATGACAAGCCTGCTGAGGTCATCCAATGTGAAATACACCTTTGGGGGAGCTGTATCTCAGTAATCCCCATGGCACGTCCCATAACTGTGTACTGCTGTACTGATAAACTAGTTAGGTAGTAGTCCTAACCCCAGACTTGGCAACTGTGTGAGTGTGTGTATGTGTGCGTGTCCCGGTCTCTGGCTGTGTAGAGAGAAATGCTTTTGAGGCTACTCACACTCAGTACAGTTCATATACACAACATTGGCAAGGCTGCAGATGTCACGCACCTAGAAATACACCTCTGGGGAAATCATAGCCCAGTAATTTCCATAGCATGTCTTGTAACTGCATACTGCCATAGTGTGATAAAATAGTTAGGTAGGTATTCTAACCCCAGACTTGGCAACTGTGTGTGTGTGTGTGTGTGTGTGTGTGTGTGTGTGTGTGTGTGTGTGTGTGTGTGTGTGTGTGTGTGTGTGTGTCTGACTGCATAAAGAGCAATGCTTTGTAGGCCACTCACACCCCGTACAATACACATACTTGACTTTGTCAAGGCTGCTGATGTCACTCACCTAGAAATACACCTCTGGGGAAATCATAGCCCAGTAATCTCCGTGGCGTGCCTTGTAACTGCGTACTGCTGTAGTGTGATAAAGTAGTGAGGTAGGTGTTCTAACCCCAGACCTGGCAACTGTGTGTGTGTGTGTGTGTGTGTGTGTGTGTGTGTGTGTGTGTGTGTGTGTGTGAATCTGTGATGGTGTGTGAATGTGTGTGTGTGTGTGTGTGTGTGTGTGTGAGTGTCTGACTGAGTAGGGAGCAATGTTTTTAGGCCACTCACACCCCAAACAATACACATACTTGACTTTGGCAAGGCTGCTGATGTCACACACCTAGAAATACACCTGTGGGGAAGTCATAGCCCAGTAATCTCTGTAGAGCGTCCTTTAACTGCGTACTGCTGTAGTGTGGTGTAGAACTGTGGTAAGGTTCCATCTCCACCCATGGCAGTTCTGGATGTTTTGTGTGTGTTGCAATGTCTGTGTATGGAGCAATGCATCATAGGCTACTCACTCGCAATACATTTCAAATGCCCTACATTGCCAATCCTGCTAATGTCATTCATTGTGAAGTAACACTTTGTGGTGAAAATTCTTCAGTAATGCCTGTGGTGCAGCCTATAACAGCTCTATGCTGTAGTGTCATATAGACCTCGATCAGGGGTTCTATACCCACACATGTTAGTTGTGGATGTTATGTGTGTGTCTCACTGTCTGTATAGGGAGCAATGCATTTTAGGCTACTCACTTGCAGTACAGTTGAAATGCCCTACTTTGGTAAACCTGCTGATGTCATTCAATGTGAAATACACCTTTGGGGAAGGAAGTCTCTAGCAATCCCTGTGGTGCGTCCCATAACAGCTCCATGTGGTAGTGTGATATAGACCTCGATCAGGGGTTCTATACCCACACATGTCAGTTGTGGATGTTTAGTGTGTCTCAGTGGCTGTGTGGGGAGCAATGCATTTTAGGCTAGTCACTTGCAGTACAGTTGGAATGCCCTACTTTGGTAATCCTGCTGATGTCATTCACTGTGAAATACACCTATAGAGAAATAGTACTCCAGTAATGTCTGTGGCTCGTACTATAACTGCGTAGTGCTGTAGTGTAATAAAATAGTTAGGTAGGGGTTCTACTCCCAGACACGACAGGTGTGTGTGTTTGTAACCCATATCCTGTGTAGAGGTGAGTGTGTGTCGACTGTGGGCATTGTGGAGAGGGTTTTGCTAATTTATTTTATGGTGGCTCTACTATATATCACAATGTTAACCATACAGGGATAACAGATGTAAATTAGCTGGGAGGCTGGGGTGCAAAGTCATACCCATACATGTGACATCAAGGCCAGACAATCCAAGTTAGCAACCCCGCTATTACCCAGAGCACACACTCAACCCATGTGTCATATGAACACACATGCCTAGGCAGCAGCCAATACGTGGGTAGTACACTGCATATTGGCCACTGATAGTAGCGATGCAGTGATAGAAGTGGGCTACAGAGGGCATGTCACCCTGCCCATCTGTCCAATATGCATGTACATGCAGACAGTGCACCTCTACCATGGTCAGTAACTATTGCACACTTACCTTACAGACCTGTAGCTCAGACGGGCCAACCAAAACACTTCCACATTTTGAATTTTGGGTTGTGTTGTTTTTTCTCGATTATTTCGAGGTTCAATGTATATGTGTCAATGGGAGTGGAGTTCGACGTAACGCGTTTTCAATTAAATAAAGTAGACCCAATGGACATACCATGCCTGACAATATGTCCTGTATGGACAGATGACACTGATATCAGGGAATGCTGTTGGCATGCCATCAATGTAGGTGAAGGGTAAGCCTGCTGCCCAGTACCAGTTACTGCCACAGGTGGGCAAGACTGGCACATCTGATGATAATCTGTGTTCACAACATGGGCCAGACACCCCAGGTACAGTTCCATATATCACTGTACATGCATGTGGGAGGTGTGGACATCCCAGAGACCATTCATGTCATGGACTAAGGAACACATACTTGGCATGTTATGTACAGCACTGGCCACACACAATAGTCACCCAGGTGACTGGATGGGGAGATGCAATACCCACCTGTGTGAGCAAATGCAGTAACTACAGGCCTGAGCCACAATGCAGACCATTGTCATGTGGCCTGATGCCAAGGTATACCCGTCTACCCTTGTACAGCCTGCTGGCACAGTTGACCACCACACACCCGTGTAGACATGCACCCATGCATGTCAGAACTGGCACCCTGTGTGTTCATGTGTGTGTGTTGTATGGTGCATATGTCCACATCCACACTCACTACAACCCCCCAGGGCATACTGAAGCATGCTGTCTGATGTGTGACATCTCCTCATACCCTTTGCCCATACAACTTCCATATGACCCATGTGGTGCATGTGATACCTGCACACTGATGTGTTGTGGCAATCCCACAAGTGACGAGTTGCACTCCTGGCCCTGCCAAGTGTGTCAATGTGCATGCATCCCTGTGTGAGTGTGCCTGTGTTGATGTTGGCACTTATAAATGCAGACAGGCACGTGTATGACACCTACCGTATATCTACTGTATCCCTGTTGCAGATGTCACTCACCCTCACATATATGTTTTGAGTGCTCCACATCAGGTAACTCATGTGGTGCATCCAATAACTGCATCGAACTGTGATAGCACTACATAGTTGTTGGGGGTTTGATACCCTGTGCTGGTAGGTGTGTGTCATGAACATTCTTCAGTTTTACACTCCCACCCCTCCCTGACATGAATTTGCCTCTGTCTGCCTCCCCCACTCCCTCTCTGGTGGATGTGGGGACCCACACCTGCCTTGCTTAGGCAGCAGCATGTGTATTTTATGTGATGCCCATGATCAGCTGATGATCTCTGCATGAATTGCAGCCCTCCCCTAGCTGACTGCATGTGGAACAGCTGTGGTAACAATCCCATAGCCAATTGCATGGAAACACATTCCAATACCTAGGAACCTCATGGTGGTGTTGGGCCTTTTCAGTCACTGTGAGCAGGAACTAGATCTGTTGTTTGGCAAATAGCATCCCAGATGGATTGGAGATTTACCTCCAAAAACATACACTGTGGAAACAGGCCAACAAACAGGAGGGGGATGTGCCTGACCTGACTATAGACTGTAAGTGCTGCTATACTGCATTTGGAGTAATGTCAGTTTAATATTGTTTGTCTGGATATGCCTGTCATACATGTAGTAATATCTGCCATGTCAGTTCAATGTATATGAGGAATCCCCATCTGCAGGGACATCTGCAGACTGGACAGTGCTGTGCCTATGGTTTCATGTGTTATCCACAGTGCATCCCTTTGCAGAATGCAGATGGTAGTGTGAGGATTGCAGACTGTAGATGGTGAAGGCTGTGACAGTTACTGACTTCATATCCCTCATAGGACATATGTTGCAACAGACACCATTACAATGGAAAATATACAAGGTTATCACAGCAACATGTCTATACTGGCCCTGTGTATGTGCTGCCCAGCCACACCACTGTTAACGTTTGTAAATATGGCATGCATGAAGTGGTGCATATGTGCTGTACGCCATAAATAGTGTCATCATATCTGATAACAAGCCAGTGATATATCAGAGTGCTACACATGTCATGTACAGTAGGGATTATATTTCATGACATAAGCTAGACATTCTGCGGATGTTTGTACAGTACTGAGGTCTGTGTAGTGATGGTGAATGTTGGCAGTGTGTATATTGTTAATATGTACTTTAGCCTGTGTACAGGCTGTGGTAGATGTCATTGTCCTAGTTCCCCATCTATCAGATGTTATATGCTGCCCCACTGTATGGTACCATTTTGCCATACACGTTTGTAGGGCCATACCACATACAGCCATTTGACTAAACTGTGTAGCAGCCCAGTATAAGTAGGGACATTCTGTGACTGGCACATATGAGGATGGTGTAGAACAGATAGTCCATATACTGTAATATTATGCTAGCCTACCATATGTGGCTGTGTTCACAGAGGTTGTGGTAATGCACCGTCACACAGGTGTAGCTTACCCTGTACTGTGACATGGCTGTTGAGCCTGCTATATATGCAAGTACATGTGCATTCCCTCATACAAGATGTAGGCCAGTGTTGAGCCAGTCTGCCTGTAGCCTGCACAGTGCATTGTTACATGCCTAGCAGTGTAGTGTACTTAACCAGTGGGATGTCATGTGCAGATACTTGCCAGATGTACTGCTGCCGGGCCTCCCTTAAATGTCAGGTATGTCACATAGACCAGTAGGATGCTGTACAGATGTATTTCATTATCTAGTGGGTAGTATGTGTCCATGCCACCCCTGTACCAGCAGTCATTATGTGTCAGGCCAGACAGGAGTGTGTGACTCCAACACCTATGGTGCCAAATGTATACCAGTCGTTATGTGTTATACCCATCTACATGGCTGTCTACATCCATATTGTCAGGCCCGGTACACATGTGGTGCACTAAGGGAATATGTGCATACCTCTGGACTGTACAGGGTGTGTCCACAGTTCCATATAAAGTGGCCAATATCTCTGCTGCACTCCACAGGGGCATTACATGCTAGCAGCGGTACTTTACAATGATGTCCATAGGATGTCTGTCAGTAGCCAGTGGCACACATGTTATAAGCAGATTTCAGCATCCACACACACCATGTCTGTGAAGACAATTGCAATGACAGTAGCAACAGGCTAGTAATATACCTGCTATACATACCTGACATCCCCTTGCACTATGGCATTGTGCCTGTAAGGGCTGAGGTACGGCTACACTCCATGTCCAGGACATATGGTGGAAATATATGTACTCATACCAATCCAGATAGCTATATATATATATATATATATATATATATATATATATATATATATATATATATATATATATATATATAAAATGACACATGTACTACATTGAATTACCACTGTCATGGCAAGCACCCACTACAAATCCCTACAGCATGTGGCTGTGGTCTCTTCACATTTCCTGTGTGATGGACATCCATCCTGTGTGTGGGCATCAGTGATACAGGCAGCAGGTAGCAATACCTCTCACAGGAGAACATGCACACTCAGAGCGGACACACTTATAGGAGGTTCAGGAACTACAGACAGACTGTGGGTAGAGTTGTGTAATGCTTCACATAGTACTGGTGTTACAGGGTGTGTGTGTGTGTGTGTGTGTGTGTGTGTGTGTGTGTGTGTGTGTGTACATACTAGTGTACCTTGGAATGCAGTCTGTCTGCATAGGTCTCTATTGTGAGCCTACCTCTTGCTGGGCAGAGGTATGCATATCATGTCATGTCCGTCCACCACACAAGCCCTGTGTCAGATAGGACACTGGCAGTGTGTGTGTGTGTGTGTGTGTGTGTGTGTGTGTGTGTGTGTGTGTTGGGTGCTACCGGTACATGGCTACATCCATGTCTATATCTAACCTCAATTCCCTGACTAAGGGTATGTTGCAGACTATCCTGTAACACCAGCACCTTGCTTAGTGTATGGCAACAGTGTTGCACATATGATCCTGTGTTCCAGCCTCTGTCCCCCATCTGCATACCAAGCTCTGCACATTTGTCATGCTGTTGGGGATTGTTCTGTAGTGGGCTGTGAGTATATCACACTGCCATTGCAGCCATTAGTACACTGCTGTTGTATCCCCCACACATACACTGGGGTTGGGACCATATATGTGTGTGGGCATCACCTATGCAACACATGTGCGCCCTTATGCACTGCAGAGGCCAGTGTATGTAACAGTGGTATATGGTCTTGTATTATTGAGTCCAGGGGGGAGCACCATAAATAACCTAGGCTGTTACAAATGTGGGGGTATCAGGGATGAGCAGCCGCAAGGTATGTGGATGTACAGTACTGTATACTCCACCTATATTGCAACTACTAACATGACTTGGGGTATTGCAAGCCTACTGCCCCCTGCAATACAGACTGTTCTGTACATTATGCCTTGATATGTTCCGGGTACAACCCATTCGATCACACATCTTTACCTCCTATGGAGATTGTACAGAGTGTAGTTAGAGGCTGCTGAACTGCACACCTGCAGTACATACTGTTGATTGTGTGGCACCCTGTGGCTCAGTCTGCCGGCACTATTGTACATTCTGAAGGGCTTGGCTTGGACTGCAAAAGATGTGAACCTTTCCAGACTACTGTATAAGTGTAACTGTTTCACAGTTGCAGTACTCCGTTTATATGGTTGTCAGTATTGGAACAGCTATATGATATGGCATATAGGACCGTTATGATACACAATGAAAGGAGTCCCATTTCTGCAAACCTGTGTGTGGTGTCTGTACTATGACCTTTCTATGGGTATATGCTGCAGGCAATAATTGACATTTGTATGTTTAGCCCATACAGTGTCCATTTGTTCAGGTGTTAACTGCAGGCATACTGGCTGTTCCATATTGTGTGCACCTCCTACATACATATCTGCCTGTACATATATCTGCATGTGTATGTGCAGTCATTATATATATATATATATATATATATATATATATATGTATGTATATGTATATATATATATATATATATATATATATATATACATACATACATACACACACACACACACACACACACACACACACACACACACACACACACACACACACACACATATATATATATATATATATATATATATATATGTATATCTGTATCAGCATATATGTGCATGTGTATCTGTACCCTGGGGATGTCGACAGCTTCCACATATTACTTTCCTGTGGGAGGCAGACTGTACTTGGTAGTGTATTGCAGGGCGCAGGTGTTTGGCTGTGGGGGATGCCTATTCGTACAAGATGTATAGTGTGTGGGGCCTCTCAACCCCGTTAACGGTGCATGTGGACACTGGTGTATTTCTCAATCTGCAATTGCTATCTACAGATGTATGGCCATATATACCCTATATAGATATATTAACCTAACAGATATATAGGTATATGTGCATAGATAGTGATATATATGTATATAAAGGTAGTAAAACAACATATATATTTGAATACATGTGTATCTATACATATATGGGTAATGTTGTATCTGTTAAGGTTGCACTATAGTTACAAACGCAGACATCTAGATGTTGGTAAACATTCTCTGCACTGTTGCTTGACAGGACTGGCTGATATGTTTCTGAAACATTGAATATCTGTGTACCTGTCATGGCTTAGTGGTACATCTGTTTGTCTAAGGTGTGCAGGGTCCTTGGTTTGAGCCTTGCCAGAGCTGTTTAATTTGTTGCTGGCCAGAACACGTCCCGTTGGATAGAGAGGGATTAAGGCACTGTAAAGCAGTTGTAAGCAAGTTTTTGTGTTCTGCCCAGCAACAAAATAAACAGGTCCTGCAAGGCTTGTAACGAGGACCTTGCACATCATACACAAAGTAATTTACCACTAAGCCATGGGTGTCCACATACATATCATCCAGCCCAGGTATACAACACTACAGGGAATGTATCACCATGTAGATGTATTTATGTGCATGTATGTGTGTGTGTATATATATATATATATATATATATATATATATATATATATATATATTCATCAATGAATGGATATAACAATATAACATATCTATATATGTAGATATAGGTATAGACATATATATATATATATATATATATATATATATATATATATATACACGCATACAGCCGATATATATGTATATATCCACATGTCCACATATAGACAGCACTAGGAATGCATATATGTTAGCATATATATGGCTTACCTTTCAAAGGGAGAAGTTCATGTGTCCGGAGGCTGGTAGGCCTAAAGTATGTTCCCAACATTGCACAACGCTGCAATACATGCACAGAATGTGCAATGTGCGAATGTCAGTATGCATTCGCTCATTGCAGATTAGGCAATTTGGTTGCGGATGCCACTATAGTGGGGATGGGGAATAATTGTCTATCCCTACTGTAGTGCACACCAGGGGTTCGTATATCACAGTAGGGTGGTTGTGGGGTCCCGACCCCCCAGAGGGGGAGTGCAGGGAGTCATGCACCCCGCCAGTACAATATATGTATTCCAACTTGCAGTTCGAGTGTCAGCGAAGGTGCCTGTAGAACTGCAGTTCTCTTAACTGTGGTGCAGTAAGAGATGATGGGTTAGTCCTTTCTGTTTGCAGAAAGGGCCGTTCAAAGGAATGATTGTCCCCCTGTTAAAGGTGAACACATATATATCAATATAGGCATATATGGAGATACATCTGTAGATGGAACTGGAAATGTAACCACAACATATATGCCCACATGCACCACTGATGGGTATGAGAGATCCAAAGAACATACATCTGGCATGGACAGGTACCTCCCCCAGCCAAATATGTCTGGCCTGCAATACAATACCAACCATAGCATATCCCATAAGCAGGACCCTAAACGACAAGGGCAGTACACATTAACAGTACTCCATCCCACCTGTAGGATGCAAGGCTGGCAATACTAACATATCATGCAGTACAGTCAAGTGACATGTCATGGTTGGAGGAACCCCCTGGGCAGGTGCAGTAAGTAGCTGGGATCCCTCATACAATCCAATAGCCCTACACCTGACAATGGCTTCACCAATGTTGGCAAGAACATCCACAAACCCACCATGTCAGCTGGGAACTACCACCTGGTAGCAGGATGAGTGTGGTCTGCAGGGACATGGAACATACCATCAATGAACACATGGCCAATGTCACTGGTTATCTCAACAAACAGGACCCTGCCAATGTTGGACCTGTCAAAGGCAGAGAATACAATCTGAACCCTGTATACCTCCTCAACCCAATCATGACAGGTGTAGATGAGGGTTAGGAGGTGCACAATGCCTGTGTACATCATAGCAGGCTTTTGCATACCATCCTGCTTGTAGGAATGTGTGTAGTTGTTATGGGATCTACCTCCGTTCACAGGATATGTTTCCACCAGGACTGCTTGGCATATGCCAACATACCACAGGTGCCATCCCATGGGCATACTGTCCTTCACAGGTCATAGATGTGTCAATGCCCTCCTCCACACTGTTGAGGTGTGCAGCACTACTGGGGTTGCTGTAACTCACTGGGTGTGGCTGTTGTGGACACAGCTGCCATACTTGCAGTTAATGTTGCATCTATTCCCCCACATAGCTGTCTGTAATATTGTACAGTGTATGTAATCAGGTTGTTAGTTGTTGTCTACACCATTCACAGTAGTTGAGTGCCTCACACCCTCCTAATTGTAGGGCTATGCCACCGGCATTGGCACACACATGTTACGTAGGGGAGGATCACAGTGGAGTGGGGAGAGGGACATACACCCTACTGTTAGCATGTTCAATGCCATCGACATTGCAGACCGCATATATACCACTGTGTGGTTGTGCCTATGCTGTCTTGGTGGGATGACATATGCAACAGATGTGTTACCTGCACAGGGACATACGTCCATGTGTACAGTCCTATATCTGTACTGCATCCTAACCAAAGGCACTGCGTGTTGTACCCAGCCATGGCATGTGTACCACCCACTACACTCAGTGGTGAGCACTATAGAAGGCCTGCTGACACCACTACACCCATCAGCCATGTGGCACATGGACAAACACAACACAATCTGAACAGATACTGGTGACAACAATACAACACAGTTAATTAAACTAGGATGCATCATGGCTGCACAGCTACACCTACCAAGATATTAGCATTTCACTTTACTGCTGACAACATGCTACACATCTTTCCACTGCTACACTGTTGTACAGTCACCCTGTGCATCAGAACCATGTTAGCTTGTCCCTGCATCGATGTTACAGATGTCAGGCAGTGACACAGGTATCATCATATGCACAGGGTGTGCTGTTGGTTTGCCAGAGGCCTAGGCTGAGCCATACAATTGACAACATGTGTGTGTGTGTGTGTGTGTGTGTGTGTGTGTGTGTGTGTGAGGGGGCTGAGTATTGTTATGGGCCACTGGTGATGTCATGTGTGCAGGTATGTGGTTGTCCTAGGTTCGTTGTTTGTGTGTGTGTGTCTGCATGCACACAGTTCCTCCATGTGGCTGCCTATACAGGGAATTGTGGTACAGCTGCAGACAGTACCTGGCAGGGTTTGCAGTTCACCATCTCTGGCCACGGACATGGGACCTGTGCATGGCAGGGGTGCTACAGGCAGTATCAGGTACAGAGCCAGACCAAGTACTGTCCCCTGAGTTTGACAGACATCCACTGGGATCCAGGTCCATCCTGGGACTGGCCAGGGCCATGTGTATGTGGTCTACTCTGATGGGTTGTGGACAGCCCCCCCACAGTGCTGGGGCTGGTACTGCCACTATGGGAGCGACTTTGACTGTTTTGAAGTCCACGGTGACCTCCAGCTGCTAGTGTTGCTGGCATACGTCCAAGTGGCTGTTGCAACTGTCCAGCACTGTCCTGACGCATGGACATGACATTATGGATGAGTTCCAATGTCTCACCCCACTGACCTCGGTGTAATTATGGATGGCACCTGCTAGGTCACGGATGCTGTCAGTTACAGAGGTGTGATGAGTCCTCTGCGCCCTTAGATCCTGCCTGGTGTACCATTCCATTCGTGCCTGTGCCTCCATGACAGTATGGAACATGCATGTGGTTGAAATAGGGGTTGCACGTCTGCCAGGTGCATGATGTCCAGGAGTGCCCCTACGAGCACCCCTGCACATCTGCCTATGTGATACCCTGCCAGACATCTGGCTATGGCTGCTGTGTCCTGACACACATGCCATAGATACCACACTGTCCTGGCCCATGCCAACCGTAGGCTGTCCCTCAGCTAGGGCCAATGGTGATGAGGTGTGCAGAGGCAGTGTGACTGTGTACGTGGATGGTGTGGATATGTGTGGGTTGTCAACTGGTGGCCCAGCTGCAGCCCCTGATGACCCTTCCTGTGCCTCAACACACCTATCTTCATGGTCACTGTCTGTACCAGTGACATTGGATTCCCTGCAGGGGGGACCCAACCCCACCTCGCCACCTGTGAGGGGAAAACAGGGAACAGACTGTAAGACCTGTACAACACTGCTAAACAGTAAATACACACACACACACACACACACTTGTGCAGACATGGCCACACACACAAACATACACACATGCAGTCGACATACATGGCAACCCATACACTACAACAGACAGCACCTACAGATAGCTCCCACAACCCCATAACACACACAATAGCAGGAGATGGTGCAGTACAGTATCACACACATACCTGTGAATACACACGTCAGCATGCAGGACATGTGGGGCTGAAAAGCATGCAGTGCAACTGTAGTTAGTCCCCGTTACCAACATTATACATGGCTGTGATGCATGGCTTCTGTTTCTAGGTGATGGCCTTCCCCCTGAAACCCACTGCACCCATGTCCACAGCATTGCTGTGCATCCATTCAGCACCCTGGCATGTACTGTACACCATTCCTCACAGGTGTGCACACCATTGCAGGATGTGTCTCTGTGTGTCAGGTGCATTTCTATTGCTGCTCACAGCCTCTGTATGTTCATGGATCATGTGTGGACATGTGTTTAGTGACTGCTTGATGTGTATTCACATAAGTCATCATGAGTGATGCATGTATGAGTGGTAGATTACCATTAGACCAACCACACAGACATTGTACTGTTGAGTGTAGAGACCATTATTGACCATGATTGGGTCCTGGATGATGTTGCCTTTGGTACACAGAGATTCATAGGAGAGTATTGTTCTATTGGTCATGGGGCCTACATATGCCTAGCCACAGGGGTTTCCTGCCATGCACCACCCACTAATGTTATTCCCCCATGCCCCTGTCAGGCTGTGGCACACACATGCTACCCAGGGTGTATTCCCCACATTCCCCATCCAATTTGCAAATGTTTCAGTCAAGAGGGCCAATGAGTAGCATTGCCTGACATCTATGGGTAGTCCATTCCAGAGTGTGGTGATTCCCCAGGATAGGGCCCTGTCCCTTCAGTATGTTCTGCGTAATGCGTTGATTAGCTTTAGGACCCTGGGGCATGTGTTAGCAGAAGGAATGGGATGTCATTATATGTAGCATGTTCAACTGCTCTGTGTATGACATAGCTGTGTATGTTGGGCAGATGTCAGCTGTGCCTGGGCAATGTGCACTGGAGTGTAGCCACAGTTGTCTGAGATGGACTGTGTATTGCATGTGTTTGAGGCTGGTAATCCCATTAGTGAGGTGTGTGCTGTGTCAATGCACATGTACAGCATGCATTATGGGTAGGTGTGTTACATGTGTACATGGCCTACACCTTAGCTATGACATGCACAGTGAATTGCCAAGCATAAACTTAAACCATACTCACCAACATCTGGCCGCTGCCTTGCTGGTATCCCAGAGGTACCTACAATGACATGGGATAGAGTTGATGTCAGTGGCCACAGCTGTGGCATTGCTACAGGGTGGCTGCAATATTACAGTACAACAACAGCTGAAGTCCACAGTACTACAGTTTATGCATTACTGCTTATCGGTACCACACAGCAACATATCCCACATCTCACACATGCATGGTCTACCTGTACAGATGCATACAATACAGTAGTCTACTGATATGCCCTGAAACCTTATCTGCATGCTCAATGTGTGGTGTGTGAGTAGCACCCACCTCTATGACAGTATAGGTCTGGAGCTCTTGTGGTTGGGCATGTGCTACCAGGCTGATGAGCAGCTCCTCCATTTTGGTGAGGAGGGGTTGGATGTTATGGCCCTCCCTGTTGCGAGGTGGGTCACCCCGCACGGCAGCGGCAAGATGTCGTACTTGCTGGAGTAGGTCACTACAATGTTGGCGGACCTGCTCATAGGTTCGGCTCTGCAACCCCACCTTATTCACCCTGCGGACCACATCAGTCCACATGGCTGTTTTCTCCTGCTGATCCATGCTTTTCCATGAGAAGAGCAGATTATAGTTGTGGATCATGCTGGTGATGATGATCTCCTCCTCAGCGGCACTGTATGCAGGGTTTCTCAGATGTGCCATACTCCTGAAAGACATAATGATGGAAATATGTCCGAGCAACTCATATGTCAAGTTTACCATAATACAATACACATATCAGTCTCCCGCCACCATATCAGCTCCAACATAATGTTCACACTACACTACTGGTATCTGTCCGGTATGTGTACCATTGGGCTATTTATAGTATTGTAAACACCTTCTGCTATGTGGTTACAGACATGCTCCCTTTGGGGACAACTAGAGTTGCAGGGCTGTTACTGGGTATTTCACCTGCATGCCACTGTCACTGCCACTATGTTTCCACATATGCATGTGGTAGGCCTGCTATGTGATTGTTACACATCTGCCATTCTGTAGTATTGGGGATATCTATGCATGCTGTTGGACATGTTCTGGGATTGTGTGGACTATTACAGCCCACATATGCTCCATGACAGTTACACACCAGTATTGTAGGGGTTATTTGCCAGCAGGAATACTCCTCCAACCTACTGTGCACATGTTAAGAGTCCACATCACATTCATGGCCCACCGTGGAACCTCATTTTCTACTGTTCCATCACTACCTTCATGTGGAACCACCTCAGGGGATGGTGCCCCCCCCAATGGAGCACACACAGACATGTGTCTGTCACCCAGGTCGGTCACTGGTATTGGGCATAGGGAGGTCCACAGTGACATGGGGTATGTGCTACATCACCTGGAGGCATGCAGTACACATACACAAAGTTTGACATGCATGTCCCTCCTGCCCAGCACACAGCCCAGGCACCTTTATGTCCATGTAGATGCTGTCATGACTGTCCATGGGTGGCCACCAAGTTCCCTTTGTTCCGATGTGGGGGCTCAATGGCTTCCACATTCCAAATGTAACTATCCATCCACAGTGTTTAACCACATGTGCCATGTACCAGCCCTGTATGCTGTCTTGTTTGTCACTCAACCAGACCTACATACCAATATGTGCCTAATACCCTTCACCAACATATATACCCCACCATCCCATACAACTGCAATGTGTTCCCAACATGGGTTACACACCTCACTCCACACTCCATCTTGCAGCCATGTACTGGTGTGCAGGTATGTTGTGTATTGATGTGTGATGTTCTCTCACACATGTCATGGCAGGGAAAATGTATTGTCATGTATATATATTTTTATATCTGCACACACACACACACACACACACATATATATATATATATATATATATATATATATATATATAGATATATATAGCTATATATATATATATATATATATATATATATATATATAGATATTATATATATATATCTATATATATATATATATATATATATATATATATATATATATATATATATCTATATATATCTATATCTATATCTCTCTCTCTCTCTCTCTCTATATATATATATATATATATATATGTCGACATACACACACACATCTGTCTGTATATATATATATATATATATATATATATATATATATATATATATATATATATACATACATATGTGCATATATGTGTAGATATAATTTTGTGTTGTTTATATACCTATATAAATGTATGACTGTCTGAGGTTCTGTACACATGCACAGCTGTGAATATGTATCACACGTATATGTATCTGTATGTGGGGTGTGTAGGAACATCTGGACCACACTCATGTACCCTCTTTACTTCACAGCTGAACTATTCTGCCTTGCTGCAACACAGACAGGTGTCACACAGACTAACATTATGGGGGTATATATGGTGAAAAACTTTAGATAAGCATATTATACTGCTATGTCAGTGTGGGCATGCTATGCTACACTCTAACATGACTGTCCTGCAGGTGGTGTAGGTGCTCACCCATGTGTCTATCATGGTGGTATTAATACCCCACCAGCCATTGGCCACAGTAATTTACAGAACACAGATATCATGGGTCACATCCTTGCCATTCACTGCTGGTCTGCACATTTGGCAGGTATGTTTCACTGCCCACAGGGATTAATACTACTGTCCAGTGCAGTTGTTGAGCACAACATCATTACAGGAACATGTACTGATGGCACATATACATCCTTTCACAGTATATATCCTATTATTCTATGCCATATATTACATGCTAGTAAATGCATATCTGTTTCACAAACACTGTTATGTTGTTTCCACTGTAACACAACCCTGAGCTTTGTGAACCTTCTTGATGTGTTTTATTTTTTCTTCTTCTCTCTCTCTCTCTCAGTCTCTCCAGTAGAGTGATTGAGCTGGTTTGAATAGATTGCAGCATGCTTTTGTTGGTACTGCACATGATCAGGTGGTGGCCTCTGCACCAGTGTCCACCAGTTGCTAACTGCATGCAGCCTGCTGTGTAGTACTTCAGATACGCACTGTCATGGCAACCCTGTACTATATATTGCTGCCTTCTGTGGGCATTGTCCCTTCACCTTTACAGTATGGAAGACATCCTTCCTGTGTGTGGACATCAGTGTTACAGACAGCAGGTAGCAATACCTCTTACAGCAGAACCTGCAGACACAGGCCATATCCACATTTGGGTAAGGTTCCAGACCTACAGAAAGCGTGAGTAGTGTTGTTTGCAATGTATCTTGCGGGTCTTACAGGGTTTCTGTGTACATTATACTATTTCATGGAATCTTGTCTGTCTGCATAGCTGTCAACTTGTGGGCCTATCTGTATGATACCAGGGTGATTGGCTGTTAGGTTTGGTCTGTGCGCCACACAGGTATTGCCCCACATATATCTACGGCATTCTGTCTGTTGAGTGCTATCAGTACATGGCTACATCCATTTGTATTTCAATGTCGTATCCCTGCATAAGGGTATGCTGCAACAAATCCTGTAACACCAGCAATTTCCAGGGTGTATAACAGTAATAATGCAAATATGGCCCTATGTTCCTGCCTCTGTCCTCCACATTTATGCCAGTCTTTGTCTCGCTGTGATACAGGAAGGGTTGTTAGGTAATGGCCTATCATTATTTATCGCTAGCATTACTGCTATCATCCCAGTCATGTTATGGACTTCCACACCAACCTTTGGGCCATGTCCATATATATGGGGGCAACAGCTGGTGAACACATTTGTGCCCTTGTACATTCCTGAAGTAAGTGTGTGGTACACAGTGTTCCTTGCCCTTGTACAGCCTTTTATGGGGCAGGGTTCTATGCCATTAACCTAGGCTATGGCACCTTTCCAGTGATATAACTGTTAAGAAGAGGGTCATTCAGTGAGATAGTGAGGTGTTAGGCTAAGCAATGATATGTACAAGATACTGTTACATTAACACAAGTGCTACCTTTCCCCCTAGGGCTTGACTACAGGGTGTAATTGGAGTCTGCAGAACTACATCTGTAATTGTTGATTGTTACGTATCCTGAAGGCAAATCCTCTTCCTACTGTTGTATCAATTGAAGGCCTTGGCATAGACAGCATAGTATGGTATATATACACATTGCTTGCATTTACTGTTTTGTGTGGGCATTGCATTCATGACTGATTACATATGTCAAACCTTATGTGGTGTCAGTACTGGCATACATTATTGTATAGTACAGGAATACAGGTTATCTATGTATGCATACCTGTGTGTCGTGTCATGTCCTTTGATTTGTGGGTGGGTATATGTTTAATGTCAGTATTCCCATTTCTGGGAATGGTTGCCACACTACACATTTCACAGGTGCCAGTTGAGGGGCTTGTGGCGGAGGGATATACTTTGCACCCAGTACTTCCACACTACTTCTACATATGTATGGCTACTGATACCTTTAGTGTGTGTATACGTGTATATATTTATATCTCGTATGGCTATATATATATATATATACATCTGTATATATATATATATATATATATATATATATATATATATATATACACACACACATATATATATATATATATATATATATATATATATACACACATACATATGAACATATGTATCTATATACCAGTGCCGTTTTATGATTATTTGTGAGTCATACATTAATATATATATCTACATATAGCTGTCTATCTGTCTACATTTACAGATATATCTGTCCATATGTCCATGCATTTTTGGCTCATATTTTGGCCTGTTCCTCTTTCACTTGGCAATTGTCATGGATGATCGCAGCATTGAAGTCAGTAACTAGTGTTAACACTTTTGTGTTTCAGACTTCCATCTCCTTCTACATATGTGTTCTAATACATATAACTGTGCATCTAGCAACATTTTGAGTGTAACAGAGCATTAGTTGACATATATCCCAATTTGTACCCACAGTGTGGCATACTTTGTCCAGACTTCTTGCATTAATAGGTTATGTGGTGTCATAATAATACATTACCTGTACATTTGACTAATTGTGCTGCAGGGTATGTTTGTGCAAACTTCTGGTTATGTATATCTGCCATGGTTTAGTGGTAAATCACTTTGTGTATTGAATGCAGTTTCCTGGGTTCGAGCCTTGAAGAGGCAGTTTATTTTGTTGCTGAGCAGAACAAGGGACGTTGGCTACAGAGTGACTGAAGCACTCTTAAGCAGTTGTAAGCAAGGTTGCGTGGGTTTGCGTGGAGCTAAGCAATGCCTACACAGGTTAAGCAATTCAGCAGGTAAATGAGTATAAGAAACTATAACCAAACTTTAGCAGTGCTTACCTCCATGCAAATACACTTAAACACGCTTATTACTGCTTATTTGTGCTTAAACCTGCTTACTACTGCCTAAATACATTATGAAACTGACACTTCACGTGCATTTCATGCAGTACTCCAGTTCACATTTAAATGTTATTATGTAAGTTGTACGGCAAAAAGATGTACAAATATGTTCATATACTGCTTTCACATGGAAAATGATATGTGCTGCAGTGGGACTCGAACCAGGAATGCCTGTTCATTAGGTGGGTGCTCTAACCACTACACTATTGCTGTGCTGCTTCATTTACATATATATCCATATACCCATGGATCCTAGCTCCCCAAACACCCACCCCAACACATCACTGACATATCAGCCGTCCATTCTCCAGTTGAAAACACTGTGTATCCACAACACTACACATTGGGCACTCCCTATTCCTCTGGACCCATCCCATGGGTTGACTCAATCCAAGTATCCTCAGACATCCCAACCATTCAGTCCACAAACATTGGTGACATGAGTGACCAATAGGAAACTATTCCCAATGTTTGGGTTGTCCTACCTGGGACACACGTCTTTATTAAAAGATTAGACTCTATACTTCATTACTCCATTTAACAAGACACTAAAATAAATGTATAACTATGACTATATGATAACGCACGTTACACATGTAAACCAATGCTGTACGAGTTTGGCAACATTATATTACAAATGGGAGCGGTTTATTGATTGACGTTGACGTAGCCGGCAAATCACCGGAATTATTCAAATATTTCATAATGGGAAAGTCCTCACATTTTATTCTTTTGAGAACAGCACTAACATCGAAACTACATACACAACTCTGAATTATTGCAGATTCATCCCTTCTGTGCATCTTCTCGTAACTCTAATACTATAGTACTGCAATATACAACGGAAACAAAACAGCAGCTTATTTTGCCTTGGAAGTTTGTATCCCATCAGAATCGTGGAAATGTTGCAAAGACATATTTATATATATATATATATATATATATATATATATATATATATATATATAGATATATATAGATATATATATATATCTATATATAGATGACAACCATTTCATGACAGTCTGAGTAAGGTCTGCACTGTTATAAAGGCCATGCATTTGGCATGAAATTGAGTCGGAATATACAAGCCACAGTGCAGAGAAGGGGGTCACCATCTTTTCTGTACTGGACTATGAATAAATGCTTATTTAACATCTGTTAACAGAGTATGGAGACTGTTCCAACGAGTCAGGACTCCATTCATTCATGACTTGAGCCTTAGAGGTCAAGCAACACAACTAAACATACACGAGAATCATACCTCTCAACCTCTTAATGTAAGAAGTCTAGCCAAAGCCAAATATAACTGGGGGTAGGGGGTCAAAGATTGGGACATACTGGGATCAATTCAATAGCTCTGCCTGACAGAGGCCCAGTAAATTGATCAATGGGGCGGTGTGAGCCGACACACCTTACCTAGGCTTATAAATGCCCTTTGGCAGATAGCCTAGTACCTACCTATGAACCTATTACATTTATGGTCATGCACAACCTACTATTCTATCTAATGTTGAAGTTTGTAGGGGCACTTTCATATTATTTATGTCTGCAAAGGAATAAATGTGGTACAGGGAATGTACTTCTACATATAGATGTATGTATGTGTGTATGCATATATATTTATAACAAACTCACTGACCTCCACGAGGCGGTCCAATTAGAACTGGCCCATCCAACTCTGACACACCTGGATCCATATTTCATACCCATGGTTCCTCCACCCCACCCGAGTTCCACATAAACACAAACCATCCATTCTCCAGTTGCTATCCCAGCCATAACACACCTCCACACATTGCCCTCTCCCCAGCGTTAGGGACCCTACACGTATGTTG
Source organism: Protopterus annectens (assembly GCF_019279795.1). Lineage (NCBI taxonomy): Eukaryota > Metazoa > Chordata > Ceratodontiformes > Protopteridae > Protopterus > Protopterus annectens. The sequence goes on along the minus strand of NC_056747.1, from coordinate 578,251,341 downwards.
TCTCCACCGATGTATCATCAGGCTCTCCAAACCTTTTAGTCCTTGAACATACCTGCCCTGGCTTGTGTACTGGTCGGAAGTACAAACAATCCGCACTTTTTGGGTAGTTCCAACCAGGGACTACCCTATAATTGTTTGTAAGGTAGACTTAGCAGGTGGGCAATGTTACTCCCACTGGTAGTATCCTGCCTGTGGTTTGAGAAGCAATGATTTGCTCACACCTGCCCAGCTTGATGACATAAGATGACAGCACAAAGTAATACAGGTGTCGCTGTTGTTTTTCTTCTCATTCATTTTGTATGCTTTATTGTCACAACGTTCATATATATATATATATATATATATATATATATATATATATATATTATATCTGTACATACACGCGCACATTACATAATTATATAAATTTCCTATACTGTTGGATGCCTGTGCTGGATAACGTGTTTGTGATCACAGCAGCTGAATGTTTATCCGCCATGGCTTAGTGGAACTCACGTCAACTATAGTGTGCAGGGTCGTGGGGTTTGCAACCTGGCAGTAGAGATTATTTTGTTAATGGCCAAAACAACAGCTGTTGGCTACAAGGTGACTAAGGCACTGTAGAACATTTGTAGGCAGGTATGCACTTGTTTGCATGAAACACAGCATTAATAACCTCTGGTTGTGGCATCTTGCACTCAGACTCTACATTGCTTCACCAGTGTGATACTCGTATACCGGTGGCCAAACAGGCTTACACCTGCTCACGCTCAACATCATGCATTCTGTTTACATATGCATGTCCATTGTCAGCGGTGGCCCGGGGTGTAGAGCTCTACATTGACCCCAGCTACATATCCCAATTAACACTGGGATGTTCACATTCATAGAGGGTAACAGACATAACACAGCTATGTCCCCCATTAATCATGCTTATTTTATGTTGAAATGTCGGTATTATCCATGCTTAGGTCAGGTTTACATGTCAGGTATGACTGTTGACAAAGGTCAGTTTAAGGTGAGGTAGGATTCCTGTTTCACAGGTCTGGGTAGGTTACATGCAGGTATTCGAGGTAGGTGCAGTTATTCCATACCTGTGTGGTACAGTAGAGGCAAAAAGCTAGGGAGTAGGCAGGTAAGTAGTTGGGGTGACATTGTAACTGTATAGTAGCCCATAGGTATAATTGGATGGGGAGCAATAAGGAAGGTATGTCGGATGTTGGGATTTGTATGAGAGGCAGGACAAGAGGTGTCAGTATCACTAGTTGATGTAGAGGTATAGAGTGTAAGGTGGGGGGGGTTTGCAAGGTGGTGAGCTTGTGCTGCTCCAGGTGTGCTTGTGGTGTTCCTTCATGTGTTAGTTACATGTGTCCTGTGGGACAGCTGTGATACTCCATGTGGGTTGGGGTTCCAGATACTGGCAATATAGTGGGGGAAGAGGGTGTCACCTACATGTACCCATAGACATTAATATAAAATGGAACAGGGGCTGATAGATACATGGTGTGCATGGGGGCACAAAGGGGGGTGTCAGTAGGGGGATTATCCAGGGATGTGCAAGATGGGAAGGTCCACAGCTGGTCATGTTGTCTACGACAACAGCTGTGCATATGCACTGCATTTGGTGTTTGCGTCAGACACTCACACCCCTGGGTGGGGGTGAGGACTACAATAATACCTTGTGATGCCTATTAAATTGGCTTACATGCCTTCAGTGGGCTGTTGCGACCATGTGTTCGTAGGTGTTGTTTAGTGGGTTATGCAAAAACACATATGGTTATACCATACTTAGCCATGTAAACTGGACTGTGCTGCAGTGGGACCCATATCGGGAATGGCTGCCCGTTAGGCGTAAGCATGCCTGTCGACTGTACAGAATCCGCGGCCTGTCCAGAGTTTGCTTCATACTATTGGTGTGTTCCTCTTACAATCTGCACCTGTCTGGCAAATACCTGGAAACTGGCACCATTAAATACAGACAAGTAATTGGGTTTAGGACCCCACATCCTTCAGCTGAGTCATGCTAATGCATAACCTATTATTCTATCAGCTTTCTAAGGTTGTAAGTGGATTATGGGTTTCTGTCTCTATTTGTTCCCCCAATGGTTTAGGTTCTGTTCAGTGGTTTT